>NC_047104.1:35240591-35400591 GCF_902500255.1 Thalassophryne amazonica | reverse complement strand
TGAAATGGTACTGGATTAGGGATGGGTATTCAGGCCAACACTGACATTCACTGAGAATTAACTGCTTCTTTGTCCTCTTTTGCTAAAGGTAGAGTTAATCATGTCTGTACCTAGTGGTTAAGCGTTGGGTTTGAGACTAGAGGATCCTCAGTTCAAATCCAAGCCTGACCAGAAAATCACTATGGGCCCTTGGGTAAGGTCTTTAATCCCCTAGTTACTCCCGGTGTGTTGTGAGTACCTTGTATGGCAGCACCCTCACATCAGGGTGAATGTGAGGCATTATTTGTAAAGCGCTTTGAGTGTCTGATGCAGATGGAAACGCGCTATATAAATGCAGTCCATTTACCATTTACCTGACAGAATTCTATAGTTCTATGTTGCCAATCTGAATATAAATATTTGCATTGCGGAAATTGCGCTAGGCGAATGAAAGAGTGGCAATTTCACATTTCAATAACGCATTTATGTGTCGCTTTATTTCACTGAACTCATTCTCACACACACACACACACACACACACACACACACACACACACACACACACACACACACACACACACACACACACACACAGACTTTATAAGAAGGCTCACCACTCCTTAACCCCACAGGGGTCCTGACGGTAAACCATCAAAGGGACTGGGGCGGTTGATCAGAGTTGGGTCGGTACTTGTACTTGAGTATTTGGACTTGCAAGTACTTTTTCAGGTACTTGAACTTGGACTGAAGTACATTTCAAAACTGGTAAAAGTGCTTAGACTTGGACCAAATACATTTGAAAAGTACCTGAATTTTCAAGTACATTTCAAGTACTTTTTTTCAAATATTTTGAAATCAAGTGTTTTTAGAGGGATTTTCCATTAGTAAATCAGATAATCAAAGTAAAGTAAATTCTATATCAAATCTGTTGTTTTCTTTTGTCTTAATTAAATTAACATTTCTAAACTTGATTAAAATGATATTGTTTGTCAATCAACTTTGATGTTTTTATGATTCATCCATTATAATTTGAAAATCTTTAAGTGATAGTTTGAATTTTTTTCCTTTTCATGTTTGTTACCTCCGCCAAGGAGGTTATGTTTTCGGTCGCGTTTGTTTGTTTGTCTGTCTGTCTGTTTGTCAGCAGGATAACTCAAAGTTTTGAACGGATTTTGATGAAATTTTGTGGAGTGGTTGGAAATGACAAGAGGAACAAGTGATTAAATTTTAGTGGTGATCCGCGTTAGCATGTCTATGGCATTTTCAATATTAAAAGTTAGCATTAAGCAGTTGCAGCTGTCATCACGTTCAGGTGCATTTGTTTTCAAATTGTAATATTTCTTAAATTTATTTTTGTTGAAATTTTGTGGAGTGGTTGGAAATGACAAGAGGAACAAGTGATTAAATTGTAGTGGTGATCCGGATCACGATCTGGATCACGATGCTAACATGTTAGCATGTCTATGGCATGTTCAATGTTAAAAGTTAGCATTAAGCAGTTGCAGCTGTCATCACGTTTGGGTGCATTTGTTTTCAAATTGTAATATTTCTTAAATTTATTTTTGTTTATATATTAATAATCTAATGATTATTATATACAATTTTAGAGAAAGAGATGAAAAGAAATACATCACTGTGCCAAGGAGGAAATCTCTTTAGGGTCAGTGACCCTATGGCCTTGTTTAGAGAAGTGTTTCATAAATGTTAAAAAATTCAAATATTTGCAGTTTAGTTGAATAATAAATTGAATTTTGTCTCTTATTTGTTTTTGTCTATAAGCACATGCAATATCAATATCAGTGCTCAGATGACAGTAGCTTCTGGGAAAGGTGCAAGTTGCAATAAACTGTGATGCCAAGCACTATACATGCTATCCAGTCACAGCAGGTGAAACTTTTTTTTTACTACTGAGCAAACATCATTGTTTGACTTTTTTAGGTTCAATGATTCCACGGCGTGTAGATGTTATGGCGTCAGTAACCCCATGGCCTTGGCGGAGGTTTGCACTCTGAGTGCTTCTCGTTAATTGATGTGGTTAACATAGCAATATACAGTTGTATGTAAAAGTGTGGGCACCCCTGATAATTTTCATGATTTTCCTTTATAAATCATTGGTTGCCTGGATCAGAAATTTCAGTTAAATATATCATATAGCAGACAAACACGCTGATATATGAGAAGTGAAATGAAGTTTCTAGTATTTACAGAAAGTCTGCAATAATTATTTAAACAAAATTGGGCAGGTGCATACATTTGGGCACCCTTTTTTTTTATTGATTTGAATACATTTAGCACTAATTATTGGAACACAAAATTGGTTTAGTAAGCTTATTGACCCTTGACTTCCTTACGCAGGTGAATCCAATCATGAGAAAGGCTATTTAAGGTGGCCATTTGCAAATGTTTCTCCTCTTTGCATCTCTTCTAATGAGTGGCAACATGAGAACTTCTAAACAACTCTCAAATGACCTGAAAACAGAGTGTTCAACATCATGGTTTAGGGGAAGGATACAAAAAGCTGTCTCAGAGATTTCAGCTGTCATGTATACAATGTGAGGAATATAGTGAGGAAATGGAAGACCACAGGCACAGTACTAGTTAAGGCCTGAAGTGGCAGGCCAAGAAAAATTTCAGATAAGCTGAAGCGAAGGATGGTGAGAACAGTCATTGTCAACCCACAGACCTGCTCCAAAGACCTACAACATGATCTTGCTGCAGATAGTATCTCTGTGGATCGTTCAACTCTACAGCTCACTTTGCACAAGGAGATGCTGGATGAGAGACTAATGCAGAGGAAGCCTTTTCTGCATACACGCCACAGAGTCGCTTGAGGTATGCTAAAGCACATTTGGACAAGCCTGCTTCATTTTGGAATAAGGTGCTGTGGACTGATGAAAGTAAAATTGAGTTATTTGGACATAATAAGGGGTGGTATGCATGGCTAAAAAAGAACACAGCATTCCAAGAAAAACACTTGCTACCTACAGTAAAATTTGGAGGAGGTTCCATCATGCTGTGTGGCCAGTGCAGGTACTGGGAATCTTGTTAAAGTTGTAGGTCACATGGATTCCAGTCAATATCACCAGATTCTTGAGAATAATGTTAATGAATCAGTGACAAAGTTGAAGTTGCGCCGGGGCTGGATCTTTCAACAAGACAACGACCCTAAACACTGCTCAAAATCTACAAGGCATTCATGCAGAGGAAGAAGTACAACGTTCTGGAATGGCCTTCTCCCTTCCCAGACCTGAATATTATCGGTGGTTGTTGTGTGGGCCGCCAGAAGAGGAGGTACTGCTGGCCCACCACCAGAGGGCGCCCTGCCTGAAGTGCGGGCTTCAGGCACAAGAGGGCGCTGCCGCCACGGACACAGCCGGGGGTGACAGCTGTCACCCATCTACACTTCATCATACCACTCCATAAAAACCGGACGTCATCTCCACCTTGTTGCCGAGATATCATCGACCTGTGAAGGTAATATTCTCAGCCTTAAAACTAACTGTGTCTTAGTCTGAACTCGTTTTACAGCTGTTTTCCTGTGGAGTGCCTTATCTGGGAGACTGGCGTAATCAGCGACGGCTTCGCTTCACACCCAGCCAGATAAGTGTTTGAGACAGGAGCTGCACGAGTGTGTGTGAGAGGTGGAGGTGGAATCTCCACCATTGTTGTTACTGGGTGTGCACACACCCACATCTTATTGTTTCTGCTCCTCGCCAGCAGTACCAGATCCGACATTCGGAGACGGTGGCCACCTGGGGACTCGGGACTTGGCGGCTCCAGTATTCTCCGAGTTCGGTGGCGGAGGAAATCGTGTGGTTCCGGTTCTTCTCAGGACAGACGTCTTCTATCCTCGAGCCTGCCCACACGTCACCTTTGTGGATTGACTGTTTGCAAAATTCTGTATTCCTCTGTATTGTGGTTGTGCTCATTCACACAGTAAAGTGTTCATATTCGACTCTTTCATTGTCCGTTCATTTACGCCCCCTGTTGTGGGTCCGTGTCACTACACTTTCCCAACAGGATATCTCGGCCAATGTCATGGATCCCGAGGGGCGTCACCCATCTGTTGAACAGCCAATGGAAGAGCAGGGTGCACAGGCCTCTGCAGGAGGCGTGATTTGTTATGTGTCGGACGCAGCTCGGGGGAACCGACCAGCGTTTGAAGGACCCAGTATGAAATAAGCAGAGCACGGTACAAAGGCTAACTGAATTTAATACATAACAGTGATACAAAAAACAACAAAAGAAAGTGCGGTCTGGCGTGGTGCGCTCCCAGCAGCGCTAACGGTCCGGAGCCAGAAGCTGTTCGGACCCAAGGACCCCGCCGACACCCCCCAGGTGGCCGCAACAAACCGAGTCTGTGAAAGAAGGAACCATTATGTGAGTCCACACTCTACACACAGAGAGAACACTTAAAGGTGTACAAACAGCAAACACTTCCTGGCTTAATTACTAATCAGCTTCCCAACCTGCAGGCATGGAACATCCAGTTCACAAAACTCCACTGCAGTGGAAGCTGATACATGACCAACATACAGCTCAATATAATAAAGGTGTGAGGGACACCACATTTACTGACTGTATAAATGTTAGTCACAAAATCTAACGTACCTCAGGAAGTGTGCTGACGAGCGTGAGACCTCACCCCCTCCTCTTTCACAGACCGTGCATCAAACCCTGGACGTTCTCTGCATCCACTGATGATGAGTTGGCTCCCGAGACGACGATCTCACCCGTCTGGTCACAAGGTCGAGTCTCTGGCAAATACACACTGTATACTCCAGTCTTAAATGCCACCATGTTCCAATCCATATAGATGCACCTCAGCTGTGAGTCCTGACGAGCCGCAGGTGATCAGGGCGAGGTCCTGATAACCTCAGCAACACAGCCACTCAGTCCCAAATGCAAGCCACCTGGAAGGAAAAACAAAAGACAGAAACAAAAAGGCAGCCAGGCCCCCCAGCCATACAACATGATTGGTGAGTTGCAGCAAATCCTCACCGCCTTTACCGCTCGGTTGGATCTGATGACCGAACAAAACGTCATCCTTAACCGCAGGATGGAGGCTCTCACCGTGCAGGTGGAAGCGCGCGCTCAGGGCGCTGCTGCAGCTCCTCCTCCTGCCGACCCAGTGCAGAATAAAGACGTTCCACTGGTCGTTCAACGACCCCCCCCCCCACCATCCCCTGAAGCATACATAAGTCCCCCAGAGCCGTACGGAGGTTGTGTGGAGACGTGCGCGGACTTCCTTATGCAGTGTTCGCTCGTCTTTGCACAACGACCCGTAATGTACGCGTCTGACACCAGTAAGGTGGCTTATGTAATTAACTTGCTTCGTGGTGAGGCACGCGCTTGGGCTGCGGCGCTTTGGGAGCAAAAGTCACGGCTCCTTATCATTTATACTGGGTTTGTGAGGGAGTTCAGAACAGTTTTTGATCACCCTAACAGAGGAGAGACTGCTTCAACAGTGCTGCTGTCAATGAGACAGGGGCGCCGGAGCGCAGCCGAATATGCAGTTGACTTCCGCATCGCGGCTGCGAGGTCCGGCTGGAATAACGTTGCGCTCTGCGCCGCCTTTATAAACGGACTGTCGTCGGTCCTGAAGGAGCACCTGGTAGCGAAGGAAGAACCGCGGGATTTAGATGGGCTTATTGATCTCGTTATACGGTTAGACAATCGGTTGGAGGAACGCCGTCGGGAGCGATACGAAGTACGTGGCCGGGCACGCGCCGTCCCTCTCCCTTCCTGTTCCGAAAAGGTTCCGCCCTCCCCACGCTCCACAGCCTCAGCGCTCCGTGTGGCAACAGCTCCCCCTGCTGACGAAGCTATGGACACGAGCAGGGCCACATTTAACAGACAGAGAAGGCTGGCCCGCGGGGAGTGTTTTGTCTGCGGCTCGAGTGAGCACCAGCAGAGAGACTGCCCCAAGTGGTTTAAACACCAACGCCCGCCCCTAGAAACTGGGCTTAGGGTGGGCCAAGACATTCACGTGGGACACACACATATTTCCACACGACTCCCAGTTACAATCCTGAGCGGGGATTTAACCCCAGCACTGGTGGACACGGGGTCAGAAGGGAATCTGCTAGACAGCAGATGGGCTAGGGAGGTAGGGCTCCCTCTGGTTGCGCTTCCTTCGCCATTGCAGGTGCGGGCGCTAGATGGCACCCTTCTCCCTTTGATCATGCACAAGACACAACCTGTAACTCTGGTGGTGTCTGGAAATCATCGGGAGGAGATCGAGTTTTGTGACTCCTTCTACCTCCCGGATTGATTGGCAGTCTGGGGTGGTGGTTCAGTGGAGCAAAACCTGCCATCGGATGTGTTTAGGTTCCTCGGTTCCTCCCGGTTTACAGGCTAAAGAGGAGGTCAAAGTCCCTCCCAATCTGATGGCGGTGCCGGTTGAGTACCACGATCTTGCTGACGTCTTCAGCAAGGATCTGGCACTCACCTGTCCCCCGCACCATCCGTACGATTGTGCCCTTGATTTGATTTCAGGCGTGGAGTTCCCGTCCAGCAGGCTGCACAACCTCTCACGACCTGAGCGCGAATCAATGGAGACCTACATCCGGGACTCATTAGCTGCCGGGCTGATCCGGAATTCCACCTCCCCGATGGGTGCAGGTTTCTTTTTTGTGGGCAAGAAAGATGGCGGACTCCGTCCATGCATTGATTACAGGGGGCTGAATGAGATTACGGTTCGCAATCGATACCCGTTGCCCTTGTTAGATTCCGTGTTCACCCCCCTGCATGGAGCCAAAATCTTTACAAAGTTGGATCGTAGGAATGCGTATCACCTGGTTCGGGTCCGGAAGGGAGACGAGTGGAAGACGGCATTTAACACCCCATTAGGTCATTTTTGAGTACCTGGTCATGCCGTTCGGCCTCACTAACGCCCCCGCGACATTCCAAGCTTTGGTTAATGACGTCTTGCGGGACTTCCTGCACCGATTCGTCTTCGTATATCTGGACGATATACTCATCTTTTCTCCGGACCCTGAGACTCATGTCCAGCATGTACGTCAGGTCCTGCAGCGGTTGTTGGAGAACCGGCTGTTTGTGAAGGGCGAGAAGTGCGAGTTCCACCGCACATCTTTGTCCTTCCTGGGGTTTATCATCTCCTCCAACTCCGTCGCCCCTGATCCGGCCAAGGTTGCGGCGGTGAGAGATTGGCCCCAACCAACAAGCCATAGGAAGCTGCAACAGTTCCTCGGCTTTGCAAATTTCTACAGGAGGTTCATTAAGGGCTACAGTCAGGTAGTTAGCCCCCTGACAGCCCTGACCTCTCCAAAAGTCCCCTTCACCTGGTCGGATCGGTGCGAAGCCGCGTTCAAGGAGTTGAAACGACGGTTCTCGACTGCACCAGTTCTGGTGCAGCCCGACCCTAGCCGCCAGTTTGTGGTTGAAGTGGACGCCTCTGACTCAGGGATAGGAGCTGTGCTATCCCAGAGCGGAGAGACTGATAAGGTTCTTCACCCGTGTGCCTACTTTTCTCGCAGGTTGACCCCGGCTGAACGGAACTATGACGTCGGCAACCGAGAACTCCTTGCGGTGAAAGAGGCTCTTGAGGAGTGGAGACACCTGTTGGAGGGAGCGTCTGTGCCATTCACGGTTTTCACTGACCATCGGAACCTGGAGTATATCAGGACCGCCAAGCGGCTGAACCCCAGGCAAGCCCACTGGTCGCTGTTCTTCTGACGTTTTGACTTCCGGATCACCTATCGCCCCGGGACCAAGAACCAGAGATCGGATGCCTTGTCCCGGGTACACGAAGACGAAGTCAAAACTGAGCTGTCGGATCCACCGGTGCCCATCATTCCGGAGTCCACTATCGTGGCCACCCTCACCTGGGACGTGGAGAAGACCGTCCGGGAGGGCCTGGCACGGAGCCTGGAACTGGGCCAAAGAACTGACTTTACGTCCCACCAGAGGCCAGAGCTGCAGTCTTGGATTTCTGTCATGGTTCCAAGCTCTCCTGTCATCCAGGGGTGCGAAGGACCGTGGCAGTTGTCTGGCAGTGCTTCTGGTGGGCGTCTATGGAGGCTGACGTCCGGGAATATATCCAGGCCTGCACCACCTGTGCCAGGGGCAAGGCAGACCACAAAAGGTCCCAAGGACTTCTCCAGCTGCTTCCTGTGCCTCATCGCCCCTGGTCCCATATCGGCCTGGATTTCGTCACGGGCCTCCCACTGTCCCAGGGCAACACCACCATCCTCACGATAGTGGACCGATTCTCCAAGGTGGCCCACTTTGTGGCCCTCCCGAAGCTCCCAACGGCCCAGGAGACAGCAGACCTCCTGGTCCACCACGTTGTCCGTCTGCATGGGATACCAACTGACGTAGTCTTGGATCGTGGTCCCCAGTTTTCCCCTCAAGTCTGGAGGAGTTTCTGCAGAGAACTGGGGGCCACCGTGAGCCTCTCGTCCGGGTACCACCCACAGACGAACGGACAGGCAGAACGGGCCAACCAAGAGTTGGAACAGACCCTCCGCTGTGTGACATCCGCGCACCCGACGGCCTGGAGTAACCATCTGGCCTTGATCGAGTATGCACATAACAGCCAGGTGTCTTCTGCCACCGGCCTCTCCCCATTTTAGGTGTGTCTAGGGTACCAGCCCACATTGTTTCCCGTGGTGGAGAGAGAGGTCGGTGTGCCCTCGGTCCAGGCCCACCTGCGGAGGTGCCATCGGGTGTGGCGCACCGCCCGTTCTGCCTTGTTGAAGGCCCGGTCGAGGGCTAAGACCCATGCAGACCGCCGGCGGTCCCCGGCCCCTGCATACCAGCCCGGGCAGGAGGTGTGGTTATCAACGAAGGACATCCCCCTCCAAGTGGACTCCCATAAGTTGGTGGCCACCTGGGGACTCGGGACTTGGCGGCTCCAGTATTCTTCGGGTTCGGTGGCGGAGGAAATCGTATGGTTCCGGTTCTTCTCAGGACAGACGTCTTCTATCCTCGAGCCTGCCCACACGTCACCTTTGTGGATTGACTGTTTGCAAAATTCTGTATTCCTCTGTATTGTGGTTGTGCTCATTCACAACAGTAAAGTGTTCATATTCGACTCTTTCATTGTCCGTTCATTTACGCCCCCTGTTGTGGGTCCGTGTCACTACACTTTCCCAACAGTGGTGTGATTTTAAGTGGGCTGTCCATGCTCAGAAACCAACAAACCTGGCTGAACTGGAGATGTTTTGTAACGAAGAATGGTACAAAATATCTTCAACCAGAATCCAGACTCTCATTTGAAGCTATAGGTAGTGTTTAGAGGCTGTTATATCTGCAAAAGGGGGATCTACTAAATATTGATATATTTTTTTCTGTTGGGGTGCCCAAATTTATGCACCTACCTAATTTTGTTAAAAGAATTATTGCACACTTTCTATAAATCTTACAAACTTCTTTTCACTTCTCAAATATCACAGTGTTTGTTTGCTATATGATATATTTAACTGAAATTGTTGATCCAAACAACCAATGATTTATAAAGGAAAATCATGGAACTCATCAGGGGTGCCCAAACTTTTACATACAACTGTATTTAAATATCTTGACTTGATCATAAGTAATTGAGGTGGTTAATGAATTAGTGAGATGATTACAGTGGGTACTGAGAAGTTAAAATGTTCAACCGAGTAGTTAGTGTTCCACTGAGAACACAAGTCGGATTATTCCAGGTGTTTGTCTTAAAATATTCCAAACTACAGGACTGCATTCATAGAGCACAGGCGTATTCATAGATATTTAATTCATATTTAGTATCCACTGTCACTTGGCTGGAGTGGCGTGGGCTTGGCCATGAACTCTGAAACAAAGCGTCACAATTTCTTTTAGAGAACCATCCAACCAGTTTCACTCATGGTTTTGTTTATAAACAAAACTAATTCTGGACAGTTTCTCGACATTAACTTTAACTGTGTCATTTTCACAAAGTGAAAATATCACACATATCTTTTAAAGTAATGCGCTAATTCTGAAGGTTTGTGCATTAACCAACACACGTGCCAAAAGGCATTATGGGAAATTATATTTTCTGAGTCTCCATCTGATCAATTCCCCTGTACCCGGAGTCACTCCAAACAGTCACTGAAAAATGCTTCTCCCAGCAGGGTAATATACAGCTCAGTGGGTGATATCAGTCACTCATTCTTCTACTTGTGGTAATGACTCCCAGACTGTTTTCGCTTTTTCCTGACTGGCCTCTCGAAAAGCTAGATAGCGACGTAGAAATCTCAGCCCCCTCTGTTGCCGTGTTCAATGCAAGCGAAGGCATCAAAATGCATCGAACAACACTGCCATCTACTGATGGCAGTGTGAATAGTGAGGTACATATTTGTAAATCCAGTGGTGGGCAGAGTTCCGCAAACCACTAATTAGTGAAGCTGATTTTGTTAGCGGATTAGCTTTTCAGCTAACTTTGACAACCATCAGTGGACCAGTTAGCTTCTGCTAAATTAAATTCCCGCTAACTTTCAGTCTGCTAAATTTTTTTTTTTTGCTGGTAAAGTGAGTAAAGCATAACAGTCAAAAACAGTTACCCTAAAATCATACATGTTTCTTCCTGTCTGTTGTGTGTCTGCAACAGTCAGGCTGCTGCTAGGAGTTCAGCCCTCCCCCTTTGAGAGTGCTCAGAAGGTGGAGGGCACTTTCTTCACTGTCCCTTCAATGAACCTGCATCATTTTGGAGCTTCAGCAGCAATTCACAGATTATAGCCTCGTTTCTGCTTCAAACTGCACTCCATTCATCATCTATCTCAGGGACAGATATCTGAAGCTTTTGTACAAACAATCATTTATACATAAATTCAGCATTATTTCATAATAAAAGACGGGAGCTCTCAGAGTGTGACATCATCGGTGTTCTTGTTATGTGTCGACGCGGATTGAGGAGCGAACCTGCGTCAGACAGGACCCAGCGCTAAAAATAACCAGAAAGCGGTTCCAAACAAAAACTATTTATTGTACACCTGTGTTTAAAAGTGTAAAAACATAAAAAACAACGTCCCTCTGGTGGAGTGATCCGCGGCTCGCTCTCCAGCGCCCGCAAGGATTAAAGCCGGCGCTCCTGGACTTCCTACCACCGCCAAACACCCCCCAGGTGGACACGACAAACTGATTCTCTATGAAGCAAAGAGACGGTGAGGTAAGTCAACAGATACAACTATATCTTCCAATAAACACACGCTGCCAGCAACACACTCAGGTCAGTGTCCTTTTTTTTACTTTATGCAAATGAGCAGCTTCTCACAACAAGTGGAGGATCACTTATCCTTCACGCCACAGCAGTGAGAAGCAAACTGCGCAATTCTCTTTACAATTCCAGTATACTGTGTAACAAAACACCAAGTTACTATCAACAAGTACCTAAACACTTAATTACCTTTCGTGTGTGCTGACAGCATGTGTCCTCACCCCTCCCTGCTTCACGGGCTCGATGTGTCAAACCCAGGCGCGGTCCTCAGCGTCTCACAAACGAACGTCACAAGGTCGAGTTCCCGGCAGTTCTGCTTGAATCACACATGACTCAAATGCAGAACGCCATCCAATTATCTGCTTCAGCTGCAAGTCGTCCAGGTTGCACGTGAGCACCAAGCACAGGTGCTTTCCATGATGTTGATGAGGGTGAAGACTCTTCAGCCAGCACCTTCTTCACAGACAAATCAGCCCTCATGCCACCTGGAGAGCAAAGAAAAGAAAAGAACACCAAAACATCCAGCCACGCCCCCCCCAACACACAACAGTTCTGTTGAGGTGAGCTCCCGTAATTTCAATTTCAATATATTTTCATTTATATAGAGCCAAATCACAACAAAGTTGCCTCAAGACATAAATCGACAGTCGCACTGAACGTAACACGGATGAGCCATTCTTTGTTTATACAGAGATAAACAGTGACTTTTAATACTGCAATTTATTGTTTTTTATAAAGACAATGACCGTATTTGGGATTTTATTTTTTAGTTATTTATATTTCCTGCATTTGTTTTGTGTTTGTGAATGCGGCTCCGTTAACAATTTATACAGTAGTGTTCAGAGTAATAGTAGTGCTATGTGACTAAAAAGATTAATTGTTACATGGGAAACAAGGTGCCAGTAGATTCAGTAGATTCTCACAAATCCAACAAGACCAAGCATTCATGATATGCACACTCTTAAGGCTATGAAATTGGGCTATTAGTAAAAAAGTAGAAAAGGGGGTGTTCACAATAATAGTAGTGTGGCATTCAGTCAGTGAGTTTGTCAATTTTGTGGAACAAACAGGTGTGAATCAGGATGAATTTAAGGATGAAGCCAGCACCTGTTGAACATGCTTTTCTCTTTGAAAGCCTGAGGAAAATGGGACGTTCAAGACATTGTTCAGAAGAACAGCGTAGTTTGATTAAAAAGTTGATTGGAGAGGGGAAAACCTATATGCAGGTGCAAAAAATGATAGGCTGTTCATCTACAATGATCTTCAATGCTTTAAAATGGACAAAAAAAACAGACGCGTGGAAGAAAATGGAAAACAACCATCAAAATGGATAGAAGAATAACCAGAATGGCAAAGGCTCACCCATTGATCAGCTCCAGGATGATCAAAGACAGTCTGGAGTTACCTGTAAGTGCTGTGACAGTTAGAAGACACCTGTGTGAAGCTAATTTATTTGCAAGAATCCCCCGTAATGTCCCCCTGTTAAATAAAAGACGTGCAGAAGAGGTTACAATTTGCCAAAGAACACATCAACTGGCCTAAAGAGAAATGGAGGAATATTTTGTGGACTGATGAGAGTAAAATTGTTCTTTTTGGGTCCAAGGGCCGCAGACAGTTTGTGAGAGGACCCCCACAGTTCACAGTGAAGACAGTGAAGCATGGTGGTGCAAGCATCATGATATGGGCATGTTTCTCCTTCAATGGCGTTGGGCCTATAATATCGCATACCAGGTATCATGGATCAGTTTGGATATGTCAAAATACTTGAAGAGGTCATGTTGCCTTATGCTGAAGAGGACATGCCCTTGAAATGGGTGTTTCAACAAGACAATGACCCCAAGCACACTAGTAAACAAGCAAAATCTTGGTTCCAAACCAACAAAATTAATGCCTCGCAGATGTGAAGAAATCATGAAAAACTGTGGTTATACAACTAAATACTAGTTTAGTGATTCACAGGATTACTAAAAAAGCAGTTTGAACATAATAGTTTTGAGTTTATAGCATCAACAGCAGATGCTACTATTATTGTGAACACCCCCTTTTCCATTTTTTTTTACTAATAGCCCAATTTCATAGCCTTACTAATAGCCCAATTAGTAGTCCCAATTAATTTTTACTAATAGCCCAATTTCATAGCCTTATTATAGCCTCATAGCCATTCATATCATGAATGCTTGGTCTTGCTGGATTTGTGAGAATCTACTGAATGTACTGGTACCTTGTTTCCCATGTAACAAATATACTCAGAACCTGGATTAATCTTTTTATTCACGTAGCACTACTATTATTCTGAACGCTGCTCTAAATATTGTAGCAATTGTCGGGCCAGTCACTAAGACTATGAATTGTTGTGCTGCAATGCATTATGGGAGTTCGGGGTTTGTTTGTTTTTTATTATTGTTATTATGGTTCATGTTGGTTTAGCAGTGTTGTTAATGTTATAGATTTGTTGTGTTTTTGCAGTTCAAGTGGTGTAGTCCGTTTGGTTAAGAGTTATGTTGTCACCATGAGTGAAAAGTACCTTGCATTTGATGTCTTCTTCCACCATCTGTGTTGTTATGTGTGATAAATAAATAGCACTTCTTTGTGGCATGTGGCAGGGTGCATAAAGACAAAACCACTGGCTCGTTCTTCCACACAGCTTGCCACAATATATAATATAGAGATCAACTGTG
This sequence comes from Thalassophryne amazonica, assembly GCF_902500255.1. Lineage (NCBI taxonomy): Eukaryota > Metazoa > Chordata > Actinopteri > Batrachoidiformes > Batrachoididae > Thalassophryne > Thalassophryne amazonica. Next base: position 35,386,749 of record NC_047104.1, on the reverse strand, counting down.
ACTTCTTTTGATAAAGATGATGACAGTTTTTGGGAGGTGATGGTATAGACCATATTGGAGTTCCGCGCGCAGGGGTTGATGGGATGCCAGTGTTACAAACAAACCCGCGCTTCAGCAAAATCAATATCAATATCGCTCATCAGCGCACGCCCTTCAAGGACATTTTGCACCTAAAGTAAGAAGAATAAATGTTTTCTGGTAGGAAATGAAAAAATGGGCAAGTGAAGAACTTCTTCAGGCAGGTAAACTGGTCACCAGCCTGCACGAAAACAGGCGCATGAAAAAGCTTAATGTCACTCCCTGAAGTGGAGGAGGGATCAACAAGCACTAAAACAGGTAGAAAAATCATGAAGAAATAAGCTTTATTATCACACACCTTCTTTTAGCTCATAGCCAAGTTGAAATGTTAGGTTTGGGTGCAGTTCTGTGCGTTTCCCATCAGTAAAGTGTACACTGCAGACACAAGAATTCTTGTTGGTTGTCCAGTTCTTTACACTGCCGGACTCCAGCTGCTGCTTTCTGTTCACTAACTTTGTCCATTCTGCTCTTCTGGCTGGCTCAGTTGGGAATGGGAATAGCTGAAATGGCCTTGGGCAATCACAGTCCCCAGATGCAAACCTGCAGTTGTGTACCACACTCTCTGCTTCCATCTCTCAATAGATTATGTGCTATTCCCACAGTCTTTCACTGCACATATCCTGCCCATCTTGCCTCTACTACCAGTTGAACATCTGCTGCTGGTCTGGGAGCTGTGTAACACTGAAGTCCAAGTGTTGAGAGTGAGATAAGCATGAATCGCTGATGTAAACAAAGCCTGATGCAACAGTAAGCAGTGCCTGATGTGCGCGTACGTGGGTTTGTTTGTAACGATAGCGGTGACCGGAAGTGGATTCGCGTCATGCTTACTCGGAACTTTGAATCGGTCTATTGTGGTTAAGGATTGAGCTGGAGACCAGAGGATCCTTAGTTCAAACCCCACCCAGACCAGAAAATCTCTAAGGGCCCTTGGACAAGGTCCTTAATCCCCAGGTTTCTCCCGGTGTGTAGTGAGTGCCTTGCATGGCAGCACCCTGACATCAGTATGTGTGTCTGTGTGTGGGTGAATGTGAGGCATCATTGTAAAGCACTTTGAGCATCTGATGCAGATGGAAAAGCTCTATATAAATGCAGTCCATTTACTATTCAACAGTGTTTGGGTTTTTATTTATTTATTTTCTGCGTGTTCGTTTTGGGTTTGTGATCGCCTTTGAATTTACCCAGCAGTCCCTGTAGTGCTGAAACTCGAAACTGGCTAATCAGTAGTGGACAGTGTTGCAAAGTTAGTGATAACTTCCACTAAAAATTAACGTTTAAGTTAGCGGATTAGCAGTTATCAAAGCTAACTTTTTGATTAGCTGTGCCCACCACTGTGTAAATCTGAAATGGAGCTCTGTGCTGAGAATGTCTCAAAATTCCGTAACTGAGAACCATTAAATGAGGAAAAGTCATGAAATGTGAAGCAAAAAAGTCAACTATTATTTTTTTAATGATAAATGTTGAATGGGGTCAAACTGACCCCAAGGATAATTGGAGAATTCATTCAAAAATAAAAGGTGGACGTGGAACCAACTGATTCTCAGCGAAGAATTTGTATCCTCCCCAGTTTGACCCCCCAAAAGATTTGCATCTTATAGCCTAAATTTGTGTGGTGTGTGATGATTTAGTAATTCATCTCACACGAAAGTGTTGAAAGCTAAAATCCTAGGTTGCTGTGAATTTATGTCATGAGCAAAGTGAGCTAAGTGAATGAACCTGATAAGGGCAAACACAGGCTTAATACACACAGTAATCACACAAACGGAAGACAGGTGAGGGTAATTACAAATCATCAACAGCTGGGGAAATTGGACAGGATAACGTTAACCAACACATACAAGCAAACCAGGAAAATGTAACACGAAGAACAAAGTACAAACAATATCGAAACACAACCAATTAAACCCAGGAATGAGATAGAAATAAAACCAGACTACAAAGACTAAAGGAACTAAACTGCAGACAGTAAAAGAACCAAAGACGGATGAGGATAAAGACAGTCAAACAGGTTCAAGGCCAGCGATTATTAACAAAATGCTGCTTGCTGCCTGCACTATGACGTGCTAAATGACAGAGACCACAAGGACTGTGTTTGGTGTAGCAAAATTCTGAATCACCTCACACGGGCACACCAAAATAAACTGTAACGAATTACATTAATTTAATTATTTGGAATGAATGGCACCTCACACAGCGCCAATTTAATGTAGTTAAGGCCGGGTTCACACGGCAGGATAATTAGCCCGATATCAGACCCGATCTTCCCCTTCCGACAATCTTAAGGACGCCCCGACAATCGTAATGACGCTAAAGATAATCTTATCAGATATTCCTGCCATGTGTGGTGTGTTCAGAGCGCTCCGATCGCAAATCGGGGATATTCAACATGTTGGATTTTTTTGGCCCGATATCGCAGTGTGTATTGTGTCCTCCGACCAAAACAAGCACACAGCCTGCTGAATGTGGCGTGCAGCCAATCAGAAAGCGAGGTGATGGACGTACGGAGCGGAAAATAAAATCAGAACAGCTCTTCTGACTTACCAGAAAGTCCAGTGGTCGCGCTGGGTCCACTCCTTTAAAGAACACCTTTTATTTTTCTTTTTGTATCTTTTTTCCCTCTGTTGTAAATAGTCCACAAAGTACCTCCGTTTGTTTACTCTGAACTCACGTTTAATCTTGAGAGATTTTGCAAGATTTCCTGTCTGAAGTGTAAATGTGTGTGAAATCTGTTCGTGTGTGGTGTTGTTCTTACCGCGTGGCTGAACACCACACACTGTATGACCAAACCTGTTAGATCTATGATTTTTTTTTTTATCTTCACGTGTGTGGTCTCTCAGGTTTTGGAACCCTGCAGATAATTTTAATATCCTGTCGTGTGAACCAGGCTTAAGCCTCGCAAGCCTCTCGTGTTATTGGCTTCACGGAGAGCACCAAAACTATGTAGTAAAAGTATTGTTAAACTCTCAAATTGAATTAGATTGGCCTAGACCTCATTTAATGGGTCACCAAAATAATTAACAATTTTAGGGTTTAATAATTATTATTTGATTAGAATAATCTAATCACCTTAGGGCACCACCTATTTAAAGCATGGGTACTTTAATTTAAACATTCATTAATTTGTCAGTCTCAAATTAATCAATCAGTCTCAATTTAATTAATCAGTCTCGGGTCTGAAAGTCTGAATTCTATGACACGATTGACCAAGGGTTTCCTTCTGAACACAAAATGAATCACAGCAGAAATATTTACATTTTATTTACAAGTATGCAAGAAATGAACAGTTTACTGGCATTTTTGAGTGGACAGTGATTAAATAAGTTCATTTATGGACACAGTTTGCTTACTCATGAGACGTTGAAAGAAAGTAGAGAGAAAAAGATAAAGACAATGTGAGTAAATAAATAAATCTGTATAAATAAATATATATAGTAAATAAATCTATAAAATAAATAAATATAGTAAATAAATCTGATTAGAATATAGTGATGAAATTTGAAGCCAATTATTATTAATAAAATTATTAAACAAATATATGAATATGTTTAATAAGAAGCCACTTTGCATCCATGGACAACAGAACCCTTTTTCTGGAACCTTTAACTGGGTCATGTAGCTGATCTGTTGAAGAGGTGGTTCAGGTGACCTGTCCATCCGTCGTTGATGTGTTAGGCTCTTTGCAGCCTGAGCTCACTTGGGTCAGGGGTTAACTCAGTGGTCTCCCCAGGTGATCCCAAGGCTTCAGCATTGGCTGGCTTTACCAACAGGATGGCTGATGGTTTGAAATCAGCTCCGTCGTCAGCTTGCTGGACCCCAGAAGTGGAAGGCGTTTGTTGAAAATGGGTTCTGGTAGCTTTTAAAACATTTGTTAGAGCCAGATTAAAAGTCTTTGTGAGTTTAGAAAAAAAGATAAAACTGTAAGAGCAGCGTTGTACATTACAGAAAGTAAAGTCGCTTTTCTGTCAGTTCGCTATTATTTTGAAAAGTTCAGCTCGGAAATTCTCTTAAAAATCTCACAGATTTGACACACCTTAAAGCATCAGGCTATTAATTTAAGTTATCAAAGAATAACAACAAATGAATGCCATGTGGTAGCTTTAGCTTAGCTTAGCATGGGGCCTTGTTGACCCAAAAATAAAGTTAAGCGTTGGAAGAAAGGAAGAGAGGAGAGTTGCAGCAGAGGCTTGCAGGAGAGAGTTTCAAGAGTTGCAGGAGAGAGCGAGAGAAACTCTGTTCTAACTTTTAAGGGGGACTTAAACTCCGCCCTTTTAGGGTGTATAATTTAACAGAAAACCCCATGTGCTCAGAAAGGCAGACAAAGAAATAATTCAACTATTTAAACACATTAACTATTTTGGCATACTATTTGTTCTAAGACATTTTTGGGATGAATATAAGGTTATTAAAGGCTGAAATACATCCTACACACACCACTTGGTTAACAGAATATTCCAGTATCAAAACGTGGATGAGTCAGAGACATCACATTTAACACACATCAGTTGCAAGGAACACGTCAATTAAATGTAATACATGCAAGCATTTGCTTGAATAAGCAACACAGAAAACATTAGTTTTTATATACGAATAAAAGAATACTGATGCATTTTTTTTTAAGCAATGGTCTTTTCCTTCATTTAGACCTAGAGATAATAGCTGGTTGTCAAAGCTCAAAGTTTATGGCCACATCTTATGTGGAGAGGTTCTTGCCTTGGCATGAGGCCATAAAATTTGGATTCTCCTGTCCTGGGGAAGTTCAGATTGTGACGTGAAGCAATTTGTCATGTAATTCACAGTGACTGAAACTTAACCAATAAACAAGCAAGGGCTCCTTTGAAGAACTCTGAGTTACAGGTCTGTTGTGCTGTGGGCCACAGTGTGGAGACCCAAGGGGAATGTCTCCACCTTATCTCCAGATGGGCTCAGGAATTTCAGCGTTAGGAATGAAAACAACAGTCTCTGTCCTCAGTTCAAAACCTCGGGTTTTTGTTGAGAAAGCATTAATGTATTTATTAGGGGGAATTGAGGCCATGCACTACATTGGTCACTTACTTTTTCACTTCTTTCTCTGTCGTCAAATTTTAAAAGTTTTTGCAGTGCGCCTGCCGATTACATTTCGATCATGGATCAAATACGTTTGGCAGAAAAGTTCACAAATATGACCAGCTTTACAACAAGGAGTCAGAAAAAGACACTCAAATGACTCGCAATTCATGGTGGGAAATTCAGGCTTGTGGACAATCTAGGTTGTGGATCTGTGGAATTCTGCAGATTTCATCGGGGAGGGGGGGTGTTATTGTTGTGCTCTGCCAATGTTCTGTAATTGTGATCATCACTGAGTTTGGAAAATGGATATCGCAAAGCATGATTTTTTTTTTTCTAACATCGTACAAGTTTTATAAATCTGCAGACACTGATCTGTATACAGTAACTGGATAAGGAATCAGGCTTGAATTTAAAGTCTTCTTCCTGAACACGTCTGAAAGATAAACGGGAAAAGTGTACTGCATCTTGTTCCACCAGGACGTTAAGCGCAGTAAGAATTTTTCTCTTACTGGAAAATAAACATTGTGCTATTCAAACAGGATTTCATAAAAGAATATGTGCCTTTTTTATTCATGTAGACTTTCTTTCATTGGAAAAAAAACACATTTGGGCTTTTATTGGATTCACAGTAATTCACACAACAATATAAGTCATGGTTAGCACTGTTGCCTCACAGCAAGAAACTTATGGGTTCGAGTCCTTCCCTTGACCTTTCTGTGTGGAGTTTGCATGTTCTCCCTGTGTTGCATGGGTTTCCTCCGGTTGCTCCAGTTTTCCTCCTACATTTAAAGACATGCAGCTAAGGTGAACTGGAAACAGGTCTCCTTTGCAAAAGAGATCTCTGTCTCAATGGGACTAGCCTGGTTAAATAACGGTAAAATTAAAATTAAATAAGTGACTTTTTTACTGTTGGATATGTTATTGATATTTTACCATGATTTTCAAAATATTCTACAGGCTTGAGCTGTGGTTTTTGAAATGCTTTAACAGTCTTTTCAGTAATAATGAATTTCATGTAGTTTAATTGTTCTTTGTTAATGCATAATTTGGTTTATAATTAAAAGGAAAATCATTCCAGGTCCTACTTCCATGTCATATTCTGTTATTTCAACATTATCATTGACAGTTGAAATTAAAGGTTGAATCTAGGATCATTTATATATGCGCTTCTTTTGAGATTTTTTTTTCTTCCAGTAGATGCTGAAAATGTATCATTAGATACAAAATTAATTTGGTTTCTCCCGGCTCCTGGGGGGCTGCTTCACCCAGACCCCTTGCAAATTTTCCTCTGATTTCACAATTTGAATTTCACAGCCCTAGAAATTGTATATACAGTACCATTGGTTTGGAGGTTGATGATTGTATAAACAAGTGGAGCTTGTTGAGGGACAAATTAATCCAGAAAAAGCCACTGTTCCTGTGGTAAATTGCAATAAGACACCCACCAAAGCGACAAAGAACTTTAAAAGGGTCATGCGCACATTGACATCATTGCATGGCTACGGAGTTATGGAGCTGGAGAAGCATAAATCAGGCATTAGGATTTTAAGGTACCACTCCGCAGCGGACTTAGAAAAAAAGAGTAACTCGACCAAATGTAATCTGTTTAATGCACATAATTATTAAAGGTGCTTATTTAAGGCAGTCGTTTATTTATTTATTTATTTTTTTTCCAGACAAAGTTTTTACCTGGCCATGAATTGAGGCAGACCTCTAATCAAGATCAGGCATTTAATCAAGGAAATACGTAAACCTAATTTGTGCTGGGAATTCCCCATAGCTCTTTCAGTGCCTCCTGACTGTAACTACAGTAATCCATTACATGCGTATAATGGATTTTCTCCATTTTATACATATGACAGATTTTTTCCATCTTATACATATAGCAGATTTTGTCTAGTCCACCTGAATCTATTATATGCAAGTTTTACTGTACTTAATAAAAAAGCCATTCCTAAAAGAGTAATGTAGGTAATGTTTTATACATTACCAAATCTCATAATAAACCATTATTTCAGTTTTTTTATTTTAAACACAGCTCTAGACTGTTACTTCTTAACATAACACTAGTGCTAGTATTGTTGCACCTAAATAGTCGCTCATTTTCCAGTATCACAGGTCCCGTTTCTGTGGCCTCTGGCTGGGTGACCTGCAGACTGTCCCATAATGTCCTCTTTTACCACGGTTTCTTCATTTTGCACTCTTTGCTGGGGACTGTAACACTGGGTGAGCGGGTTATTTTCCACATTTGGGACACATTTTCTGTTGACTCTTAAAATGCACAGTTATCTTTACTTCTTGTTGGCCATGTGTCTGTTCTTTATTTTGCTATTCATGTTGATTCAGTCTTTTTCCATGCACTGCACCCATAGCTGCTTTAGCAACACATAACTCTCCCCTTAGATCAGTCTGTTGCCTCTTAATTTCCTGGGACTGTCTGGCCATGGTGATAGCTTTCCTGAGCGTGAGGTCTTTATCAAGTTGCTTCCTCTCCTATAGTGACAAATCTTTAAGACACCACCAATCTGTTTCTCAAAAGTTCATCATGCAGTTCGTCATACTCAGGGTTTTCTGCCAGAGCATATAGTGCTATGATAAATTAATCCACTGTTTCTGTAGGCTGCCGTATCCTCTTCTTGAACTTGGCACATTCATATATCATGTTTTTCTTTGGGACAAAATATGAATCTGACTCCCTCTTCACTGCCTCATACCTCTGCTGTTGCTCGCTCGTTAACTCGAGTCCCCGCAGTATGCTATCAGCTTCTTGTCGCATGCAGTACGCTGATGTATTAACTTGGTTTGCTCTGAGGAGTTGTTCAAGCTACAACCCCAATTCCAATGAAGTTGGGACTTGTGTAAAATGTAAATAAAACAGAATACAATGATCTGCAAATCCTCTTCAACCTATATTCAATTGAAAACACCACAAAGACAAGATATTTAATGTTCAAACTGATAAACTTTATTGTTTTTGTGCAAATATTTGCTTATTTTAAAATGGATGCCTGCAACACATTTCACAAAAGCTGGGACAGTGGTATGTTTACCACTGTGTTACATCACCTTTCCTTCTAACAACACTCAGTAAGTGTTTTGGAACTGAGGACACTAATTGTTGAAGCTTTGTAGGTGGAATTCTTTCCCATTCTTGCTTGATGTACAACTTCAGTTGCTCAATAGTCCAGAGTCTCCGTTGTCGTATTTTGCGCTTCATAATGCGCCACACATTTTCAATGGGTGACAGGTCTGGACTCCAGGCAGGCCAGTCTAGTACCCGCACTCTTTTACTGCGAAGCCACGCTGTTGTAACACGTGCAGAATGTGGCTTGGCACTGTCTTGCTGAAATAAGCAGGGACGTCCCTGAAAAAGACGTTGCTTGGATGGCAGCATGTGTTGCTCCAAAACCTGGATGTACCTATCAGCATTGATGGTGCCATCACAGATGTGTATGTTGCCCATGCCATGGGCACTAACACACCCCCATACCATCACAGACGCTGGCTCGCGCTGGTAACAGTCTGGATGGTCTTTTTCCTCTTTTGTCCGGAGGACACAACGTCCATGATTTCCAAAAACAATTTGAAATGTGGACTCATCAGACCACAGCACACTTTTCCACTTTGCGTCTGTCCATTTCAAATGAACTCGGGCCCAGAGAAGGTGGCAGCGTTTCTGGATGTTGTTGATGTATGGCTTTTGCTTTGCATGGTAGAGTTTTAAATCGCACTTGTAGATGTAGCGACGAACTGTGTTAATGTAACTGTGACAATGTGTTCCTGAGCCCACGCGGTAAGATCCTTTACACAATGATGTCAGTTTTTAATGCAGTGCCGCCTGAGGGATCGAAGGTCATGGGCATTCAATGTTGGTTTTCAGCCTTGCTGCTTATGTGTAGAAAGTTCTCCAGATTCTCTGAATCTTCTGATTATATTATAGACTGTAGATGATGGAATCCCTATTGAACGTTGAATCCCTATCCCAATTGAACGTTGAGAAACATTGTTCTTAAGCTGTTGGACTAGTTTTTCATGCAGTTGTTCACAAAGCTGTGATCCTCGCCCAATCTTTGCTTGTGAATGGCTGAACCTTTTGGGGATGTTCCTTTTATACCCAATCATGACACTCACGTGTTTCCAATTAGGTGTTCTTTGAACATTCATCAACTTTTCCAGTCTTTTGTTGCCCCGTCCCAACTTTTTTGAAACATGTTGCAGGCATCCATTTCAAAATGAGCAAATGTTTGTACAAAAACAAAGTTTATTAGTTTGAACATTAAATATCTTGTCTTTGTGGTGTATTCAATTGAATATAGGTTGAAGAAGATTTGCAAATCATTGTGTTCTGTTTTTATTTACATTTTACACAACGTCCCAACTTCATTGGAATTGGGGTTGTACTTGCCAATCTCAAATCTTCTAATCCACTCCTCCCAATCCTATGGCTTTGAGAAGTCAAATGCCTTGGGAGGCTTGATGGTGAATGTTGCTGTCAGAGGTGCCACAAATCTGGCTTGGAATACGTCTGGTGGGAGCGCTGCCTCACCCGCCATTATGCCTCTTTTATTTATTTCTTTTTTGCTTCAGCTCAGCCGCAAATCGTGTTCCTCCAGCTCGCAGCTCAAAGCAGCTCCACTTCTGACACCATATCATGCTAGGTTCTTATCATTGCAATAAAAACTACCATGAGCTCACGTTCAGTAGCTTTACTTTATTGGCAGGCAACAACAACAACAAAAAATACTTGTTCCCTCCGGTGCATTCCCTACGAACCATATGTTGATAATTTTATGATTAATGCTTCTGCTGTGTAATGATGTATGTGATCATTCTTTCCACCTCTTCACAGAGACGGCAGACGGCTTTGCACATGGCAGCAGAACACGGTTGGCAGGACATGGCTGAGATGATTCTCATTGCTGGTGTCAACATCAGTCTAACTGACAAGGTGTCTCTACTGTGGTTGTTTTCATTTGCAGAATGTTTTTGAAGGCTTTGTGTTCAGTTAAAATCATTGTGCCAGCTCACTGGCACAGTCTGTGACCGCAGCCATACCTACAGAAGAACAAGCATTCAATGGGGGGTGGGGGGTGGGGGGCATGTGTCAGTGCACATGCCCAGAAGTAGCCCTTATGCAGTGCATCAGGGGATCATCTGTATGCCTACAGCTGGCATCCGTGGATGTAAATAAAGAGAGATGCTGTATGTTTAAGCCAATTTTGGACCCAGAAGATGCACCTGGAACTCTTATTAACTCACCGTTCGAGGCAGCAAGAGTAGCGGAACTAAAAAGATAGTTAAAGTGCAGAATTGTACATTTAAAAGGCAAGAAAAAGGATCTGATAGAGAGGCGAGTCCTGACTAACTTGCTGCTAGTAGTTATTACCTTGTGAATGATGGGGTAAATTGCATATATTTAGAGGTTTTATAACAAATGTTCATAAAATGCTCAATATTTGGCCTTTTCCACAGGAAAAAAAAAACTTGTAATGGAGATGGTCTTGGCTATGCATCTTTGACATCATTCAGATCAGTATGTGTGCACGGCATCATCTCTGTCCTGAGCCAAACACGCATTTCTCAGTTTATGGGACTCCGAACCTCCGGGGAAAGACAGAGAAAGAAAGAGCCTTTTTTTTTTTTTTACTTCCTGAGCGTGTCTGTGTGTCTGCAGCAGGCACATATTTCCCACAATCCCCTGCATGACCAAAATCCAGTATGGTGGTTAGGCTATACCCCTGTTTACCAGAATTACAGACACCATTTGTTGGCGTCTGTAGTTCCGGTAAATTGAATGCTTTTGCTTCCATAGGTATGAGTACGGTTTACCTTTTTTTTTTTAGGAGTGATGTTTGCTTTTCTTTTCACCTCAAGCCTTTTCTCCTTGTGAATATCATTGTGTTTACATGATTTTAAATTTGACAGTTCATCTGACGTGTTTGTTTCTTTACGGTCAGCCTGAGTCAGACGTTGACATGGTCTGGTCAGGTGAAAGTACAGTTTGAATCCCAGCCCATAATGTGTCATCACCTTTTACTGATTCATACAAAAATTACTGTCTATCCAAATATAAAGTGGGCCTAAATGATAGAATTTTCTGCTTCCTTTGTTGTATGTATTTATTTTTTTTAATGTTTTGTTTTATCTGTTAATTCTTTTCTTTAGAATTTGATGTGGTAAAAATAAAGAGTGAGGGGAGCACTTTTTAGAATGCACACCTTTGCCGTGACAATGTGACACTTTGAAATAATCAGTGTCCATTGAGGAAAGTTGACATTGGACCTGTAAAATGTGAATTGGTTGATAATGTTTGAGAACAAATATTTGAGAACGTGCCGTAGCGGTTGTGTATGAAAACACAGCTCTGGGCTCCTGTATGTGGCTGTATGTGCTCTTGGTCCTCAAGCCTGCTTGGTGGAGGTAATGACACACAATGGCTTCATCAACTTCACAACTATGAATTAGAATAATAAAGTTACTTTTTCTTAGTTAGTCCACTTTCATTTGGCGCAACCTTTTTTTGTGCGAATTGTATATACAGCAGGGGAAAACCTGTTTGGAGGTAGCAGCAAGAGGCAACCACATCATATTGGTTGACATGATCATCAAAGCCGACCGTTTTTATAAATGGGAAAAGGTGAGTTTCCTTCTGTGTTTGCGACTCACTCATGTGCTACAACTCAACCAGAAAATATATCTCAGATACATGGATTCAAGAGTCTTTTAATTTTTTTTTTTTTTTCTTTTTGTAACTAGGCACTTGCTATTGATGGGGTAATGTACACAAACTGAAAATTGCTATTAGTATGGTACCCACTGGTATTTAAAATGCCCACTGTCACAGTTCTTACAGATCCCTCACCTCAATGATACGTTTTGAGCTTGAAGTTCGTTAGTTGCCTCCTGTACAGCTTCAACATTATGTTTTCATCCTGTGATAATCACGGTGATTTCTTAGCAATTTGGTCTGTGTGTCATATGCTATTTGTTGCCGATTGAATTTTGTGGGCTAGGGAATAATTTCATGTCTGGTTCCCTTTGACGAAACAGGAGCAGATTTGCCAAATCAGTCTATATATATGTAGTCACTGCATACATAACATTGGTGCAGAGGGCAGCATTCACAAAGACATCTGCTATTTCGTCACTTAGTTTCATTTTCTACAACATGTAGCGCAGGCAACTTGTCTAGTTGCGAGTCCCAGGTTTAAGGCCCTTTTACACATAACGTGATTGAAGCTGACTAGCGCACAAAGGAGGAATTGCATAACACTCATGAAAAATTGGAGCCGCCGCAATGACTCGTACAGCTGTTGCCACAACCATTCGCGCACATCAGTGGCTGAAAGACTGCGAGTGCCCATTCCACCCCCTTCTCTGCAGGCATCGATCAAATTCCAGGTGCCACACAGGAATATCCAACACCTCTTTCTGGACACTGCGCTATTCGCTGTCCTGACACGAGAATAGAGAGCAGATGGCCACATTCGAGCTGTCTGTGAAAATTGTCTAAGTGTAATATGAGTGTGCATTACCAAGCAACACACATGGGTGTGACCGTTGAATGAATTGTTGTTGAATGAACAGATGAGCGTGTTTGTGTGAGTTGCTGCTGTTGAGATCTCTGGACCTGGACGTCACAGCCGGAGAACACGTACTGTCTTTTGAAGGACATGACCATACAGCTGTCCGCTGTGAGGAGCGTGTGTGCGCCTGCTGTCCTCACGTTGAAATACATAAAGCATATATCGCCTTTGGGACGGACTGCAGCAGGCACACAGCGCGCATCTCGACAGCTGTGCCAGGTGAAACGGACCGTCAGATCTTGTGTACACTCCAGCTGGTGATCTGAATGTCACATCACTCAAGTGTGAGCTATGGTCCATGTGACGCGGTGTCTGTCCTTCGGCGCACCGCTGACTGGACACACACACGGGACCGGCAGATGTGGTCATGATAAAAGTGTACTGCTTCATACATGTCATTTCATGACTACGTCTATGACCATAGGTCATATACAGAGGAACAGAAGGTTCATACTTACGAGTATATTGTCCACTCGATAAGAGGAATTAAATATTATTCATTGCGGTGTTGTTTTATGGTGTGTGTTCCCCCCCCCAGAGCAGCGATGTCCACAGACAAAGGGGTGGGGGGCGTGTGTCCCTCTGAGACCTGCAGCTGTTCAGATATCTGTGCTTGCAAGTCACACCTAGGGAACACCTGTAGTGGCTGGTAGAATATGACACCCCATAACTACACAATGAAGCGCGAATGTCAGCTTGCTGTCCTCGTGTGAATAAATTAAAACATCGCTTCGGCTGAATGCCACGTCAGTGCATCACAACGTTGGTGAATATCATGCCATGATGGGAATCACTGTGGGGCATGTATCACTGCAGGATTTCCCCACATTCTAATAATTAAAACACATATCACATTTCCAGCGGATCACTGCGCTCTGGCCACACCATGCTGGCTGATGTGTTCATGACGCAAGAGCTGGCTCTTCACAGGAGCCCAGCTGATGTCTTCATGAGAGGAGCGCATCAGGTAATTCATGTATAACAAAAGCCAGAACAGTTATCCATGTAATTTCATTACTTCCTGGTGTACGTCTAGGTGGAGGCTAACTCCGCTCTTTATAACAGGAATTAAGTATTATAAATTGTGGTGTTTTATTAATTTTTTGCTCCACTGCTGTAGGTGCGACTTTCCACATGCTCGCACTGTGTTCGTGAGCATGAACATGAGCATGCATGAAACCGTCGCTGCGGTATCGTGCATGCCTGTCCGACCGTGCGTGCCTCCTGACAGCAGGTGGACTATTTCGCAGTTCCCCATTTAGTTTTTGGTTTGCGGGTTTTCTTCCTGTTTCTGCATCTTTCGTGTTATGTGTGAAGGTGCCCTTAATGATGTTGAAGTTGTTCTGATGTTATTTCCCCAAAAAATTATGTTTGCACTTTACCTGAAAATAAATGTTGTGTCATAAATTCTATTATGTGTCAAACATCATACATCATGCACTCAAGGACCTACACAGAATTTAAGAATGTCAAAGTCAGAAAAGAGGAGTCTTTAATTGGGCAGTGCAGTCTCGTTTGAGGACGGGTGCTAAAGGGGTAAAATGTGACGCATAGGACATAATTTCTCTACTTCCGGGGACAGAAACACGGCACTTTCCCTGAGATTTTGGGCAAATTACATGCAAACAAAGTGAAAATTCAAAGAAAAAGTGACGATGTGGTGGAAAGTGAATGTGTTGTGGTGTGTTTGTTACCCGGAGTCTCAAACGCGTAGAAGCAGTTTTGAAGGCGAGAGAACACAGCTACTCTGGTTAGCTGTGTAGGCTAACACTTACCAACATGACCTCTCCCATTCGCCTCGTCTTCCCTTCTCCACTGGGAACCAAAAAACTGCACTTGTCATGACTGCTTCGGCGATTGCAGCCGAAAACAAAACAGTACACCATTTATCCATGTGAAGTTATGCTGTGTATATATTGTGCAACGGGAGCAGCTGTCCCCATAAGTGGTCAAATCCTGTGATATCACTCAGGGTTCAAATGAAACTGCGCTGCCCTATATCTGCATTGCTCATAATGCTCTAATTTTTTGGAGTAGCACAATTCTTGCAAGAATCTAATCTTACTTTCACCCCTGACTAAGCACCCTCATTGCCACTGGTATTATAATTTTGGTAGTTCATCTAGAATGACCTACACACACATACTAGTGAACCTTCAGTCTAGTGAGATGTTCCCCTGTGAAACATTTTCTACCTGTGGATTTCAGGATCATACAGGTAATGAACAGGACTCGTGGAACTCGAGGCACCTGAGCTTCAAGCAGGATCACCAGCTGGAGACGCAGCACATCCGTTCTGTCCTGTGGTGTCTCGCCACGAAGCACCTCTGCCGCGGGGAGTGGAAGATTCTAGCACAGCACTGGGACTTCACTGATGGGCACATACGAGCTATAGAACAGCAGTGGACAGGTAGGTTCACAACTCCACAGTGATAATTTTGTTACAGTTTTTACTTCATTTATGCTGATAAAATGGGTAGAAATTTATTTTTGCTTTCAGACTCGAGCAGTACTTCGTGATTACTGGTTGAGGAGTAATGTGCACTTTTCCTTTTGTGATCTAGTGCTAATGTGAGGTCTTTGGTGGGGTTGATATCTCTGGCTGTATGGCCTTTGCACATTTTTACACTCTGACCCAAACCTCTCACTACACTAGAGTGCTGGCAGTAAATGCTAGCAGCGGTAGCTTTGTCTAGCCGCGAGGTTCTCAGGTTCCCCAGTGTTAGCAATGATATCTCAGATAGAGGAAAAATATATGCAGAATCAATTGTTCTGAATTAACAGTATTAGTTTTAGTAGCAATAAATCAACAGAGAAGCAGAGAGAGTACTAATGTGGCCACCGACAGCTAACCCTTTGCTTCAGTAACAAGCCCAAAATTTCTTGATATAATGAGATTGAGACCTGTTCCATTTTGCATAACACAATTTAAGAGGAGAGGAAAAATTATTCAGCACTGTACACACGTGTTAGCTATATCAAAAAGAAAAAAAATGAGTCTTCTTGAGGGGAGCGGCAGGGCGCAGGCAAGGGGGTATGGGGAGCGGGGGGGGGGAGGGGGAGAGGGACATGCGTCGTGTGTAGATGAGATGAGTTCGTTCAGATGAGTTTATCAGTTTCTGTCAGTATGTGCATAATGTCTGGAGTTGCCTTGACAACATCAGACTGTAGGGGAGGGCAGAAGATTAGAGGGCAGCCGAATGGTTCACCAAGGCCGTAGAAATTCTTCTGGAAGAAAACAGTGGGGCGTTTTGACCTTTGGAGGCTGATAAGCCTGCCATATTTAGGGTTGAGCAGAGAAGCACATTTGCAGCTCCTCTGACCGACCAAATCCAATTTATGAGTATTCCCTGGTCTCTGACATCTTCTTTTGCAAGGCGTACATTTGCTCCGAGATGTTATCCAACTTATGTCTGAGTTCAAGGGTTAACGCAGTCTGAGACTCTATCATCTTGCCCAACTCATTAATCATGACGGACATGTGAGGGGTCGTGGGTCTGGTAGCAGCCGTCTTGCCAATTCTCCGGTGGGGCAGGGCAGCACATAAACCAATAAGCATCAGCCCTCCCCTAATAAAACCAAATATAAACACGTCTTCGACATCCTCCACAGAGAGTTGTAACAAGCATGCAACACACCACTTCTCCCAGGCGTTGAGAACATAACCCGCAGGGTAGGTTCCATCTGGGCATGCAGGGTCCCCCATCCCTGATTTCCTTGTTGAAAAAATGGTGTCAATAGCGTTCAGATACCAGCTGATCAATTCCATGGTTAATCCAAATATAGTTTGAAGAATTCACAGTCCGGTGACTGGTACTTTTGAAGGTTGGAGCAGAGATAGAAAAGCACAGAGGGAGAGGAGAGAGGAGGAGATGTGACCACCCTCACCGGAGTTTCATCCTGTTTTAGCACCTTTTTGGATCATAGGTGATCGTAGTAGAACAGTGTCCTGTGGAATAAATTGTGAGAGCAGCTACTCTTATGTGATTTGGCACTTTACGCTCCCCATGCCAACAGCGGGGGTGGGAACTCATGTTTAGTCATGTGAGAATTACACACTACTGAGCATGTGCATTGAGACTGTAACAATGGTCTATTTATCACTCAAATATGCTCCTATCCTCACCTATGGCCATGAACTTTGTGTAATGACCAAAAGAACAAAGTCGAAGATAGAAGTGGCAGAAATTGGATTCCTCTTTCTGGTATCTCCGCTTATGCTCCAACACAGGGTGGGAAGGGAGACTGTCTGGGCAGGATTGTGAGTAAAGGTGCTGCTTCTTTGCATCGAAGAGAACCAGGTGAGGTTATGTGGCAAATAGTGAAGATCCTTCCTCGTCATCTCACTCTGGATGTCTTCCAGGCACATCTAACAGGGAGAGGCTCCAGGGAAGACCTAGGACAAGCAGGAGGGATAATATTTTCTGTTCAGCTTGGGACCACCTATGAAAGAGTGAGAGGACTTGGCAGTGTAGGAGGAACTGCTTGGTCTACTGCCACCAGGACTTGGACTCAGATAACTGGCAGAAAATGAAAGAATGAAAGTTGCATTCATCTGTAAATCACATTTAGTTTTGAAAAGTGGTGCTACTGCTTCATGCAACATGAAGCAAAATAGATTTAATTGCCAGTTTTTATTTATAATGCAAACAGCATGTTAGCAAACACGAGCTACTGAACTAATTAATGTTTTTCATATGAAGCACAAATAACTCGTGTAAACTGCTTCTTGTCGCTACTGAACAAATAAAAATATCAAGAAAGATTTAAACGTATGCATGCTTGCCTCAGTTTTTATTTGTTCATACAATTTTAAAACAATATAGTTAGCCTTACCTTAGCCCGTTCTTCCTCATTGTTGTCATGCTGTTGCCTGCCTCATTGTTGCCATTTGTTACAAAAAATAAAGTCACAATTTGATACTCAGACCTGTAATCTGAACATTGTTATTAAATGTGGGAAGTGCACATTACTATCAGCAGCTTTATGTCCCTGTTTGTTGAAGGTATGAAAAGCTTCAAGGAGCATGGTCACCGCATGCTTTTAATCTGGCTCCATGGGGTGGTGGTCGCAGGGGAAAATCCCATCAAAGGCCTATACGAAGGACTGGTGGAGATCTCACGGACCGACCTCGCAGGTGAGCCCACAACCCCCAACTGCTCCGCACTGTTACCTCCAAAAACTTTAAACCAAAAACCTTTTAAGGTGTAGTTACACTGTGACAGATTAGGTAAACTGATTAGTAACAGATTTAAATAATTTGTCCTTTGGAAAATATCACTTAACGTGTTTGGAGCTCTAATGGATGGATGACATCACATTTTCATTGGCAACACAAAGAGCCACATTCACCAGATCAATTTCCAGTTTCAAGACATATGTGTGCGGGGGGACCAGAATTTGAGTGTGTTTCACCACAGTGCAAACTCAAATGTGGCTAGAATTTGGCTTGCTCTGGGATCATGAAGTCATACTTCCTTGTTATGTATGTGTGTTGATAGCATTCTCTTCACTATGCTGGCATTCAATGCGGCTCCAACAGTGAGGACAGCAAACAACCTTCCTCTCTGTGATGACTTCTCACCAAGAGAATCTGCCAAGTGTGCTCTGATGTCCAGATAAAAATGCACACAGCCCCACTGTGTTTTTCTTCAGTGTGATGGCTAAATGAACATCATGTTGTTGTGTGGGGAACTGTCCTTTCTCCCTTGA
Source organism: Thalassophryne amazonica (assembly GCF_902500255.1). Lineage (NCBI taxonomy): Eukaryota > Metazoa > Chordata > Actinopteri > Batrachoidiformes > Batrachoididae > Thalassophryne > Thalassophryne amazonica. The sequence goes on along the minus strand of NC_047104.1, from coordinate 35,368,330 downwards.
TGCTGAATTCACAGCCCGCGCTGGAGCTTTGGCCAACCAGAAGTCCATTCTGAAGCATCAGACAACCACAGGATATGAATGCATGAGTATCGTAGAGGCCACAACAGCAAACAAACATGCAACCACCAGAAAAGCTCTCCATCTGATGTCTGCTCAAAGTTTTGAGCAAGCACAAAACTTTCTGATGGATTTGCCAGATATCAGCTGACAAGGAAGTCATTTAATGAATGAAGAAAAGAGTTATAGAGAACAAAAATGGACATGACCGGATAAGAAAATTTCATATGTGTTCCTCATACATTTCTTCTGATTGTGTAACAGACACTTTACCATGGAAATAACATTCATCTAATGACTGAAAATGGATTCAAATTGTGGGCTTCCCCAGATGCCACAATATTAACACAAATATGAAGTAGAAAACTAATTAAGTATTGAAATGTAAAAGATAATTTAAAATAACAATACATGGCTAAATTTGGAAATACAAAGAGGAGGAAAATGCACTGATTCCTTTAAAAGTCTTTTATTATCTGAGGATATTTTAATTAAAACATTTATTTAGTTATATATTCTTTTTAAGTGGATTTAAGTTTTAAATATATTAGGCCCCATAAAAAACAAACAAACAAAAAACATTAGTTTATCGTCCTTGACATCAGAAAAAAGTGGTGAGGGCGGGCTGATATTTTATTATTATTGTTAGTTTTCCTTAGAAATAGGTACATACAATGTCATTTCAAACCTGAAAAATGACATATGCATCATCTGCCTATCGAGTGAGGAACTGAAAATATGAGATATTTTAAAAATAAATCTTGTTTCCATGTTGAATACAGTCAGTGTACTGCACAGTAGTGTGATGAACATACATACTGTGTGTGAGTGAGACGGAGCAACTGACTGTGTGGTTGTCTTTGGCCAAAACATACTCGCAACCTAGCGGACGTGATGGTTCTTGCACCAGCTGTACCGTCGTCAGTGAAATTCACCAAAATAAAATAAAAAATAAAAATGGATACAGGTCGATTCCAGCATGCGGTCGGGGATGATAAACTAGTCTTTTTTTATGGGGCCTTACCTGTGTAGCCCAGTGAAAAGATCAGGGGTATGAAGGAAGAAAATGTGTGCATCTTTTCCTGTTTGATGTAAACCGTATGTTTGCATTAATGTAAGATTTTTGCACCGGGTTATTTGTGTTTCTGCTATCAGTAATAATATCCAATTGGGATCAGGAGACTAAGCGTGAAATGAATTGCATGTGTACCAGCTGGTGGGTTTTGATTGGCTGGTTTGAGGGTGTGTACCGGCGATTGCAAACATTTTCTGGAATTTTACCTACCCCAGTGGGGGAGGAGCAGTTGGAAATCTGGATTGAACTAGCCAGGGTAATGATTGAGGAATGTGATGGTCCGGAACGGAACAAGAAAATGAGGATAATGGAAAGTGTGAAGGGTCCTGCTTTGGAGATGTTGCATGCTGTTTGGTTTAATAGGCCAGATACTACAGCTCTGGAATATTTGAATATACTTGAGAATACATTTGGCCCTCCCAAAACAGGAGAGGAATTTTATTTTTCATTCAGATCACTGTGTCAACATCCGAGTGAGAAACTCTCTGAATTTTTGAGGAGTCTAGAGCGAGGTCTTAATAGAGTCGTACAGAAAGGTGGTTTCCAAGTAACAGCAGCAGACAATGCACATCTGGATCAGCTTATTGAGGGTGCCACTTGGGGATTCTCCCATTGGGAGATGGGATGGAAGGAGAGGTTGCGGAGAAAGTTGTCAGAACATTCAAATGTTTTCTCAGTGGGTGAATGGGATGTAGGTTTGTCTAAGGGGGTGGAGCATCGTATTGATTTGAGGAATGATGCCCCATTCCGGGAGTGGTTTTGCCACATAGCTCATGCCAATTTGTATGACCTTAGACAGCATATTCAGGGGTTACTTGCTGCAGGGATCATAAGAGTCCCGAAGCCCTTATGGCCTATTGTCCTTGCCCAGAAGAAGAATGGACATCTGTGTATGTGTGTGGATTATCGGCCCTTAAATCAGCAAACTATCCCAGACCACTATACTATATCATGCATTAATGATGCCTTGGATAGCTTATCTGGCAGTAAGTGGTTCTTGGTGTTAGATTTGTGAAATGGTTATTATCAGATCCCTATGGCAGAGGAGGATAAGGAGAAGACAGCTTTAATATGCCCTTTGAGATTTTACCAGTTTGAGCGTATGCCGCAGGCTATAACAGGGGCCCCTGCGACATTCCAGTGGAGAAAGCTGTCGGGGATATGCACATGCTGGAGATGATAGTGTGTTTGAATGATTTGATTGTGTTTGGTGCTACCTTGGAGAAACATGAAAGAAGGTTGCTTAAGGTTTTGATGCATTTGGAAGAAGCTGGACTGAAATTGTCCTTGGATATGTGTCAATTCTGCTGTTCCAATGTGACTTATGTGGGACATATTGTGCCAGCACAGGGTATATCCACAGACCCAGCAAAGGTGGGAGCGGTGACTTGGTGGACGCAGCTCACTGACCTCCCCTCCTTGCAGTCCTTTCTGGGATTCTGTGGGTATTGTTGTTGGTTCATAAAGAACTGTTCTATTCTGGTTCAACCCTTATGCAATCTCTGCAAGGGATATCTGCCCACTCAGCGGAAGAGGAGGGCTGCTCCCTTGGTGGCGAAGACTTATTATAAAGTCCATGAGCCTTTTGGAGATCGGTGGGATCAATCGTGTACAGAGGCTTTCCAGACTATTATTCACTGTCTCACTAATGCACCTGTATTGGCATTTGCTGATCCGGCAAAGCCGTACAATCTTCACATTGATGCTAGTCTTGGTGGGTTGGGGCTGTTTTCAGTCAAGAGCATCTTGAAGATATAAGACCAGTAGCCTTTGCTAGCCAGAAGTTTAGTGCGTCAAAACGGAACTATCCTGTGCATCAGTTGGAGTTCTTGGCTCTCAAATTGGCATAAATTTCTCAAAGTGGATAAATTTCATGACTATCTGTATGGAGCTCAGTTTACCGACAATAACCCTCTTACATATATCCTGACTACTGCTAAGCTGAATGCAACCAGGCATCATTGGCTTTCAGCTCTTGCCACCTATGAATTCACTTTGCAATATCAACCCGGGACTACCAATACTGATGCTAATGCATTATCCCAGAATCTTCTTAGCTGTGATGAGGGGGAATGGCGGAGTGTGCCACCGGAAGTGTTAAAGCATTATGCAAGCAGATCCACCTGACATGGTGGCCCCAAGATACTATTCTTATGGTGGAATGCTTGGGGTTTTCACCTGAGGCAGTCCCAGAGTGTTTTGCCTCCCCACTTCACCTTGATTCAGGTTACTTGATCCAACTCAGCCCTACTGAGTTCAGCCAGGCTCAGGATAAGGATCCGACCTTAGCCCATGTCAAGCAGTCTCTTGGTGGGGGACCAGGATTTTCTCCTGGGGATAATAGTAATGCTCTGTTGCTGAATAGGGAGGCAAGTAAATTGGTGATCAGAGATAATCTGTTGTATATGAAAGTCCAAAAATCCACTGAAGCTGAAACTTTTCAGTTGGTACTCACCTAGGAATATGTCCCTATTGTTTTAAACTCTTTGCATGACGAGTCTGGACATCTGGGGGTGGAGAAAAATCACACAACTCATTTGAGACAGATTTTATTGGCCTAAGATGGGAGCAGATGTGGAGCTATCAGATCAAATCAATTTTATTTATATAGCGCCAAATCACAACAAACAGTTGCCCCAAGGCACTTTATATTGTAAGGCAAAGCCATACAGTAATTACGGAAAAACCCCAACGGTCAAAACGACCCCCTGTGAGCAAGCACTTGGCGACAGTCGGAAGGAAAAACTCCTTTTTAACAGGAAGAAACCTCCAGCAGAACCAGGCTCAGGGAGGGGCAGTCTTCTGCTGGGACTGGTTGGGGCTGAGGGAGAGAACCAGGAAAAAGACATGCTGTGGAGGGGAGTAGAGATCAATCACTAATGATTAAATGCAGAGTGGTGCATACAGAGCAAAAAGAGAAAGAAACACTCAGTGCATCATGGGAACCCCCCAGCAGTCTAAGTCTATAGCAGCATAACTAAGGGATGGTTCAGGGTCACCTGATCCAGCCCTAACTATAAGCTTTAGCAAAAAGGAAAGTTTTAAGCCTAATCTTAAAAGTAGAGAGGGTGTCTGTCTCCCTGATCCGAATTGGGAGCTGGTTCCAGAGGAGAGGAGCCTGAAAGCTGAAGGCTCTGCCTCCCATTCTACTCTTACAAACCCTAGGAACTACAAGTAAGCCTGCAGTCTGACAGCGAAGCGCTCTATTGGGGTGATATGGTACTATGAGGTCCCTAAAATAAGATGGGACCTGATTATTCAAAGCCTTATAAGTAAGAAGAAGAATTTTAAATTCTATTCTAGAATTAACAGGAAGCCAGTGAAGAGAAGCCAATATGGGTGAAATATGCTCTCTCCTTCTAGTCCCCGTCAGTACTCTAGCTGCAGCATTTTGAATTAACAGAAGGCTTTTCAGGGAACGTTTAGGACAACCTGATAGTAATGAATTACAGTAGTCCAGCCTAGAGGAAATAAATGCATGAATTAGTTTTTCAGCATCACTCTGAGACAAGACCTTTCTAATTTTAGAGATATTGTGCAAATGCAAAAAAGCAGTCCTACATATTTGTTTAATATGCACATTGAATGACATATCCTGATCAAAAATGACTCCAAGATTTCTCACAGTATTACTAGAGGTCAGGGTAATGCCATCCAGAGTAAGGATCTGGTTAGACACCATGTTTCTAAGATTTGTGGGGCCAAGTACAATAACTTCAGTTTTATCTGAGTTTAAAAGCAGGAAATTAGAGGTCATCCATGTCTTTATGTCTGTAAGACAATCCTGCAGTTTAGCTAATTGGTGTGTGTCCTCTGACTTCATGGATAGATAAAGCTGGGTATCATCTGCGTAACAATGAAAATTTAAGCAATGCTGTCTAATAATACTGCCTAAGGGAAGCATGTATAAAGTGAATAAAATTGGTCCTAGCACAGAACCTTGTGGAACTCCATAATTAACCTTAGTCTGTGAAGAAGATTCCCCATTTACATGAACAAATTGTAATCTATTAGATAAATATGATTCAAACCACCGCAGCGCAGTGCCTTTAATACCTGTGGCATGCTCTAATCTCTGTAATAAAATTTTATGGTCAACAATATCAAAAGCAGCACTGAGGTCTAACAGAACAAGCACAGAGATGAGTCCACTGTCTGAGGCCATAAGAAGATCATTTGTAACCTTCACTAATGCTGTTTCTGTACTATGATGAATTCTAAACCCTGAGTGAAACTCTTCAAATAGACCATTCCTCTGCAGATGATCAGTTAGCTGTTTTACAACTACCCTTTCAAGAATTTTTGAGAGAAAAGGAAGGTTGGAGATTGGCCTATAATTAGCTAAGATAGCTGGGTCAAGTGATGGCTTTTTAAGTAATGGTTTAATTACTGCCACCTTAAAAGCCTGTGGTACATAGCCAACTAATAAAGATAGATTGATCATATTTAAGATCGAAGCATTAATTAATGGTAGCTATATGTGAGGAATTGTGGTTGATACGTTACTTGTAATGCCCTTCCTCAACGAGCAGCTAATTTGAACCAGATTTCCAGTCAAGACCCTTTAGATCTTGTCTGTATTGATTTTCTGTCCCTCAAACCTGATTCTCAAGGTTATGCTAACATTTTGGTTTTACCCAGTATGCTCAAGCTTTTCCCGCAAAGGATCAGATGACAGCTACCGTGGCAAAAATCCTGTGTGAGAGGTATTTTGTGCATTACGGATTCCCGGCACGCATTTATTTAGATCAAGGGAGGGACTTTGAGAGTGAGCCGATCAAGGACCTGCTGAGAACGCTTTTGGTCTGTAAGTCTTGAACCTGTCCATACCATCCGCAGGAAGATCTACAACCTGAGAGATTCAATTGTACATTGTTATCAATGTTGGGAACCTTGGAGCCTAGGTATCAGAGGAAATGGAGTCAAAAGATCAGTCAGTTAGTGCATGCTTACAACTGTTCCCAAAATGAAGCAACTGGTTACTTGAAGTACCTGTTGATGTTTGGTAGGGAATCCCATTTGCCTATTGACATCTGTTTTGGTATTAGATGAAAGGTCAAAATCTGTCATTTCAGCAGTAAGTCAGTCAGTTAAAGCGTGATCTTGAGAACGCTTACAAGTTGGGTACCGATGCAGCCGACCAGAACCATCAGCGTAATAAAAGAGCCTATGATCAGTGTGTCCGAGAGCAAGTTTTGGATAAAGGTGATCGGATATTGTTGAGGAACCTTGGGGTTACAGGACAGCACAAGTTAAAGGGTAAATGGAAACTGTGGCTGTACCAGATCGTGAACAAGTTACCCAACTTACTGGTGTATAAGATCAAACCGGAGAGAGGTTTGGGGATAGAGAAGATGGTCCATCAAAATCATTTGCTACTGATTCATTACCTTGTGAGACTGCTGGCAGATGATAGTGAGGGGGAGTGCTAACAAGGAGTAGTCACTTGAGTGCAGTGGCCGTGCAAGAATGGTCCGGGGAAGGTAGCTATGGATGGAGAGGACCGGTCCTCTGATTCCAAGTATGAGGCAGTATCCAGGCCTAGAGTGTTGGTTGAGGATTGGGACTGGGTGGTGACCCACTTGCTTGTATGATTATTTCAGCCTAATAATGCACTTGATCCTGTGCAGGTCCCTGACCATGGTAGTATGGTTTCTGATCTGGTTGAGCCAACGGTAGGCTCTAGTGGAGATTCAGATTTGTCTTCCTAGGTTAGTCCCAAAGAGGATGAAGGGGCAGCCGGTTTAGACTCACCTCTGTAAGTGGAGGCGGAAGCTGGCCTCATGCGTCCCAGGAGGGCCATTCGTTCCATAGTTCATTTGGGTTATGAGGAGCTTGGGAAGCCGCCGGATCAGCCGGTGACCATTCTCAGCCCGGGAGTGTGGGTCGGAAGTGGAACCTATCAAGACCCCCGGGAACATCCCTGTAAAACCCTGTGGTGTCACCAGTGGTGGGCACAGTTCTGATAATCCGATAACTGATAATTATCAAAGATAATGTTTTCATTATCGGATTATCTTTTTAGATAACTTTAAAAACCATTATCGGACTAATTATCTTGCAATAAATTTTTGTCTGATAATTTTTAGACCGATAACGTGGTAAATAAAGCTGAACAGCTACAAATATTTATAAAACTTAAAATCAGTTGAGCACCTACCTGTTAAATGTTTCGTAGCTGATGTGTAGTTCTACCTTCTGCAAAACAGAGAAGAGCTGCCTTAAGAAGAAACCGCTCTATCCTCTGCAGACAAAGGAGAATTGGTCCCCCCCAAAAAACTAACCCCTACTGAAACACGGGCAATATCACCCAAGTCATCCAGAGGCATACATTTTTAACTTATGGTTCAACTATTAACCAAACTAATTTCAGACAAGTTATTTAAATTAATGTCATGTCTGAAGTTTTATAAAGTGAAAATATCAGATATATGATTTAGTTTTAACCCCTTAACACCTATTGTCGCATATATGCTACAATATTTGACTCAAATATGCAACATACCAAATTGACCAGTATGCCTGTTGTCGTAAATTTGTAACATACCATTATTATTACTATAACATTATAACATAAATTATTACCAAAATACCAAAATTACTATTTATTTTTTTGTGCAAAAGTGAAATTAATAATCTCAACATTATTTACCATCTACTTATGGCAAAAACACACACAAACATTTTTTTTATATACAGCTATATAAATTCAGGCGTTAAGGGGTTAAAGTAATGCGCTAATTTTTAAGGTTTTAGTGTGGATATATGCTGTGCCCAGCAGTGCATTATGGGTAGGATAGGGTAATCTCAGTATGTTCACGACATGAGAAATGCATTTGAAACACTCTGATCAGGCTCTATGGACAACAGCATTAAACTCTAGTGCCTAAAGCTCTCGTGAATATATTCTCTGGGTTTATAGACGTTATTGTGTCTGCGTTTATTAAATTCCACGCATCTTAAATGGATGGATTATCTGGAATTTTGTTTTGGCAAGTTTTCAAGGTCTCTACTGCCATCTACTGGCCAGTAATGTTCATTTCCCCTATTGACGTATCCCATAATCCCTTGCGTGCCAGAGAGTCGCTGCAGTCAAACAACATATAGAGAATCAACACGATGACAGTTGTAAATGAATATTACTAAAAAAATGTATTTTTTTAATGCTTTTCTTCGCGTTAATAAGAGACTGCTGCATGAGACCCTGTAAACTTGCTAAAACAATTATAACAAATAATCCGTGTCTGTTACGTTTAATCTGTGTGGAATTTAATAAACGCAAACCAAATTTCAGACATATTATATATATTAGTCTCATACAAAGAGGACAAACAGTGTTGTAAAGAACAGTAATCAAGACGTTAAGGAGCAAACTTCACGTTCCCCCAGAACAACATGATGAGAAAGCGAGCATAGCTCACAGCAGCTCCCATTGAAAATAACAGAGACAGCCTGTGATTCTCGCATGTTTACATAAAATCAACGCAATAACAACATCTAAAAACCTAGAGAATACAACCCCTGGCAAAATTATGGAATCACCGGCCTCAGAGGATGTTCATTCAGTTGTTTAATTTTGTAGAAAAAAAGCAGATCACAGACATGACACAAAACTAAAGTCATTTCAAATGGCAACTTTCTGGCTTTAAGAAACACTATAAGAAATCAGGAAAAAAAAAATTGTGGCAGTCAGTAACGGTTGCTTTTTTAGACCAGGCAGAGGAAAAAAATATGGAATCACTCAATTCTGAGGAAAAAATTATGGAATCACCCTGTAAATTTTCATCCCCCAAATTAACACCTGCATCAAATCAGATCTGCTCATTGACACTGACCCTATGCCATGACACTGACCCTATGTGTCTTTTTGCAAGGAATGTTTTTGCAGTTTTTGCTCTATGGCAAGATGCATTATCATCTTGAAAAATTATTTCATCATCCCCAAACATCCTTTCAATTGTCCAAAATATCAACATAAACTTGTGCATTTATTGATGATGTAATAACAGCCATCTCCCCAGTGCCTTTACCTGACATGCAGCCCCATATCATCAATGACTGTGAAAATTTACATGTTCTCTTCAGGCAGTCATCTTTATAAATCTCATTGGAACGGCACCAAACAAAAGTTCCAGCATCATCACCTTGCCCAATGCAGATTCGAGATTCATCACTGAATATGACTTTCATCCAGTCATCCACAGTCCACAATTGCTTTTCCTTAGCCCATTGTAACCTTGTTTTTTTCTGTTTAGGTGTTAATGATGCCTTTCGTTTAGCTTTTCTGTATGTAAATCCCATTTCCTTTAGGCGGTTTCTTACAGTTCGGTCACAGACGTTGACTCCAGTTTCCTCCCATTCGTTCCTCATTTCTTTTGTTGTACATTTTTCGATTTTTGAGACATATTGCTTTAAGTTTTTCTGTCTTGACGCTTGATGTCTTCCTTGGTCTACCAGTATGTTTGCCTTTAACAACCTTCCCATGTTGTTTGTATTTGGTCCAGAGTTTAGACACAGCTGACTGTGAACAACCAACATCTTTTGCAACAGCGTGATGATTTACCCTCTTTTAAGAGTTTGATAATCCTCTCCTTTGTTTCAATTGACATCTCTCGTGTTGGAGCCATGATTCATGTCAGTCCACTTGGTGCAACAGCTCTCCAAGGTGTGTTCACTCCTTTTTAGATGCAGACTAACGAGCAGATCTGATATGATGCAGATGTTAGTTTTGGGGATGAAAATTTACAGGGTGATTCCATAATTTTTTCCTCAGAATTGAGTGATTCCATATTTTTTTCCTCTGCTTGGTCTAAAAAAGTAACCGTTACTGACTGCCACATTCTTTTTTTCTTGATTTCTTATAGTCTTTCTTAAAGCCAGAAAGTTGCCATTTGAAATGACTTTAGTTTTGTGTCATGTCTGTGATCTGCTTTTTTTCTACAAAATTAAACAACTGAATGAACATCCTCCGAGGCCGGTGATTCCATAATTTTTGCCAGGGGTTGTATATTCACGAGAGTTTTAGGCACAATATAAAAATAGTTTTATGCTGCGATGTTAATGGTGTTGTCTGTGTGCAGCGGTTAAAGTGCAGCGTGATTAGAGCGTCTCAATGCAGTTCTCAGTGTTACTGAGATCTCGCAGCGCGGCGACCTCTCTGAGGTTTTGCGGGATTTGAAACGTCAATAGAGCGAATAGCCAACATTTATGTGTCAAGACAATATTGAGTGCACAGTTTACAATATAGTAAAACGTGTGCACAATGTAATAAAACGTGTGCACAATGTAATAAAACGTGCGCACAACATCATAAAACGTGCGCACAGTATAATAAAATGAGCGCACAATATCATAAAATGAGTGCACATTCTCTCCACATGCAAAACATTTTGCGATGATACTTCCAGGGCTAAAAATGCCTGTTTTTACAAATAAAAAAATTGAATATTTACAAAAGGACATTTATCTGTAAACACCAACACACGACACAAGGCACATTAACGTGTTGGTTTACATAATGAATGACTCAACCAAACAGTGTTTAGCAGAAGAGGCACATTTTACCCAGAATCCTTTACGATCTGTCTGTGTTTTTTACAAAACTTCAGAATTAGTGCATTATTCAATATTAAAAGATATATGTTATATTTTAACTTTGCACAAATGACAGAATTTACATTAATGGAGTTATTCTATCAGTATTCATTTTATTTATACACCAAACCATAACTCAGCAGGGCTTTATTTTCCAAAACCTCCGCTTGACTGGAGCGTTGTGATTGGTAGAGAGCTGGGCTTTGTGGCTGCTGTCAGTTTGCTTCTGTGCTGGGAGCCATGTAGTAAACAAGAGCTTCCAGCAGGGGGCAAGATGTTCAAAGACATAAGTGCAGGCTCATTGTTTAGGTCTTTTGTCGCTTTTGATGCTACCAGAAGCGATCGTGGTGTTAAAACTCAAATTCAGTTTGTTAGTAGTTGCAAATGTACCAGAGACAGTTCTCGAATTTATCGGTTATCGGTAACTTCTGATACATTTTTGGGTGGTTTATCATTTTATCTTTATCAAAGATAACTTTTCAGTTATCTGATTATCTGTTATCGAAGTTAATTTTTTGGTTATCTGTGCCCACCACTGGGTGTAACCCTATGGCATTATGTCAGCAATGTGGTGAGGAAAACTCGGGATAACCGGGTTATTTTGGCTTTGTTACCCGGTGAGTTGATGGGGACATCAACCTTTTCAGCAAGGGGAGGATGTAGCCTTGTGAAATCAGGGGTATTAAGGAAGAAAATGTGTGCATCTTTCCTGTTTGATGTAAACCGTATAGTTACATTCATGTAAGATTTTGCACCGGGTTAATCGTGTTTCTGCTGTCAGTAATAATATCCGATTTGGATCAGAAGAGTAAGCATGAAATGAATTGCAAGTGTACCACCTGGTGAGTTTTGATTGGCTGGTTTGAGGGTGTGTGGCATGAAGTGATTGGTAGAGTGTATGAGTGGGGCAGGGCTTCGATGTGTGACGGCGACTGAAGAACGGGGACACGGAAGTGGAGAGTGCACTTCGACGGGGGAGGCTCCATCGGGGAGCCCGCTGCACACCAAATACTGCCTGCTGTGTCAGGTGCACGGATCTGTTGTTTGAGACACTGTCCTGTGGCTCCTGTCCAGAAAGCTCTTTTTTTCAGGTTATATTATAGTTTTTATCATATTTTTTTAATATTTTAACTGGTTTGTTTTCCTGCTCATTTGAAACAACAGCTGCACATTTGATGACATGCCATTACTTTTATTTTTGGTAGGACTTTTGAATAATGACTATTTAATGATGCTTATCAGGTTAATTATGATGACTATGCAGAAATAACACCTGGATCACACACATCAACCATCTTCCAGATATTCTGTTTTATGTCCCCACTGTTTGTAGAATTGCACAGAAGTCATTTTTGATTAAAGCTGATGGAGATATTGTTTAACTGGAACCAAACAGTAGATTTGACAGTGATCTCTGTGAAAATGTACATATTCACTATCAGCACTTTAACATTTCAAGATAAGAAGATTTGAATTGTTTTTGAACCAGTTATGCGTATATCTTAATAGAAAGTGGATTGGTGTGAATCTCTAGTAGAGATCCAGATCTGCTGGAATGTTGCTTTTGGTTGCAGTATGTGCTGCTAGTAAGTTTACGTTTTAAAATTATTATTATTATAATACCGCTTGCACACACAAATTTGGCGGTATGTAAGAATCAACCTGTATGTCCTTTGTCTTTCTTCAATCTTTTAAACGCAGCAACTCCTAAACTGTTTGGTAGATTTCAGTCAGACTTCACACAGTGTTGACGCACCACATGGGAAAGGAAAATAATAATAATACAGGAAGGAAAATAACAAAAGTTTGACATCTTCAAGGAGAGGTAACTGGACTTTTGATATTTTGATCAATAGTTTTTGTTGATTACATGTAGGTCAGTGGACCAGTTTAATTTATGTTTTCCATCACAAAAGATTTACTGCAGTGGATATATTTTCATTTTTCCATCATTTTGAAGTGATTTTGAGCATGTCTACCGTCAACATCCTGGCATTTGGGGAAAAAAATGACTGTGGCATGGCAGTTGTTTGATTACATGGCAACATGATGTTTCCTTTTTTTTTTCTCTTTAATCTTCCAGAGTGCATTCGGCAGAAAGCGAACGCAGAAACCAACTCAACCAAAATGTGCTCTGCAATGTGACAAGAGTGGCACTGACTTAGGACGGCATTCCAGATCTAAGGTTCCCTTCATACCAGAGATCTGCTTTTTTCTGCAGACTGAACCACTGACCAACATTTACACAGTCAGCATCACGCCCCAGTTACATTGACACACGCAGAATGTTTAGATGGGACTCACAGTCTTACCTTGGCTATAATGTGAGAAACCTGTGGAATACCTGCTAAAAGTTGATGTCAATTATATGATTTGTTCTTTTCACACACGCAGTGAACATGTCCTGATGACAGGTGAACTGGGTAAGTGTTCCTCTCAGTGTGCTCGGCTGGTTTTACACGACCTGAGCTGCTGCTCCAGCTAATCCAGAATACACCATTGGTACCAGCTGTCAGAGGCTGCACCTGGACTAGGTGTCTGACTGCTGACATTCTTTCTGCTTAGATCGTGATGTGATTTCATCTTACAAAGGCAACTGGATCCATGCTGCTGCTCAGGTTTTTTTTTTATGTTGTGTTGTTCCTGCTATCTGGACGATTGGGTGCATTTGGAACCCAGTGTAAAAAGTATTGTTCAAATGTATTTGGGGCATTTCTGATTCCTTTCTGCTATTTTCACAATTTGAAGTCTAAGCACAAAGTACAGCCCAAAGGGGTAGGATTCACCTTCTTAATTTCAGTTACATTTTTGTTTGTTCTCTTAAATAGTCATAGGCATGTTTTGGGCAGCAGATGAAATAAATCAATTCATGTCATCTTACTTTTAACAGCTAGAGTGCATCAGGTATTCAGAATGCTGCTATTAAGAAATCTGATTCAGTTAATAGATTTTCTGGCTTCTCTGTCAGAGCGTGCCAGCAGACTGCAGCTGCCAAAGCTCCCTGAGGTGAAGCACTAAGATGATGTTTTGTATTTTTCCATCCACCCATCCATCCATTTTCTTCCGCTTTATCCGGAGTCGGGTCGCGGGGCAGCAGCTCAAGCAAAGCCGCCCAGACCTCCCGATCCACACACACCTCCCCCAGCTCCTCCGGATGATGAAGAAATCATGAAAAACTGTGGTTATACAACTAAATACTAGTTTAGTGATTCACAGGATTGCTAAAAAAGCAGTTTGAACATAATAGTTTTGAGTTTGTAGCATCAACAGCAGATGCTACTATTATTGTGAACACCCCCTTTTCTAATTTCATAGCCTTAAGAGTGTGCCTATCATGAATGCTTGATCTTGTTGGTTTTGTGAGAATCTACTGAATCTACTGGTACCTTGTTTTCCATGTAACAATAAGAAATATACTCAAAACCTGGATTAATCTTTTTAGTCACATAGCACTACTATTATTCTGAACACTACTGTCATATATATATATATATATATATATATATATATATATATATATATATATATATATATGCAGTTATATTGAAACAAACTTGTACTCTACCAAAAAAAGGTGATAGTTTCTTTCTGTATTTGATGTTTAATGTCTGACACAATTCACCTGATTCCAGGCAGTATACTGCACCTTGTATATGTGAAGAATTAAGTGCTATAGGGGTCCGGAGGCTTTCTAGGGCTATAACTCATCCTAGATGGGACACCAGTCCAGTGCAGGTTACGTCCCCAGGCAAGGCTGGTATCCATTTACATACAATTCAGAAGAAGAGTCTTGTCCAAGGAGACAAGTAGCCTGGGAAAGGTCTGTTGGATATGGGAAGGTGCATATAAAATATCTCTTTTGCCTTTAAAAGTGTGGTTTGTACAAGTCTTCAAACCTGTTACCGGAGGTCACACATCATATATTTGAGGGAATTGGAAGACTCAGCATAGTAGCCCTGTCAGACAGTGACCTCCGATGTGCATGAGGCAGGTTTGAGGATGAGTGTGAAGCATCAAGGATGAGGGTCAATACCTCCATATATGACACCATGGTCCTCTTTCGGAGAAGAGTGGACTGTCACCTCTGGTTCAGCAGAGAGTTATTGCTTCAGGTGGAGGGCTCAAGTATCTTGTAATCTTTTCACGAGTGGGAGTAAATTGGAGTGCAAGATTGACAGACTGAGCAGTGCTGCATCTGACATCATGAGACACTGTACCGGACCATTGTGGTGGAGAAAGCTGGTCTGGAAGGTTAAACTCTCAATTTACTAGTCAGTTACACTCCTATCTATGGTCACAGGTTTTGGGTAGTGACTGGGCTTACACTCAGGGACGGTGAGAAGCTTGGATAACAGGGAGGGACTCTTGAGTAGAGACAGTGCTTCTTTGCATCACAAGGAGCCAGCTGAGGTGGTTCAGGCATCTGGAGAGGATGCTATGTTGGGTCCCAAAACCAGGATTGGGAAAGACTGCATTAGTAAATGCAACTTATGGTGCCCTGACACTTGCATGACTTTGATCTGCACACTTGCACGCACTCTGTCGTACAGGAGAGTAAACTCGTCCCAAACCATTGTAAACTGTTGTAAACTGTGCACAGCTTTGTGTAAGTGCGCAAACAAAATTTTGAAATGTTCAAAATCTCTGTCACGCATTAAAAAAAAGATGCAGATGAAACAGTCCTCTGTGATTCTGTAAGCCATTAGAGGTGTTTTCAACAGCCAACTCTGACAGAAAATGATTAATAAGCTTTGAAGTAATTATTTTATATATGCAGGATCCAGTGCACAAAGCACAGTATCCAGGTGGGAACACAGCTAGTGGGATTGTTATGATGAAGTGCGCGAGAGTGCTGAGCCACAGTGCGAGCAAGTTTCTCCCTCTGTTCTATGAAAACTCAGTAACTTCTCTTGGCATACTCTTTATGGTCAGCTCATCTCATCTTCATCTGCTTATCCGGGATCGGGTAGCGGGAACAACAACTACAGCGGAGGTCCCCAAAGGTCCCTTTCCCAGGTCACATTAACCACCTCTGACTGGGAGATTCTGAGGCATTCCTAGGCCAGTGGGAGATATAATCTCTCTCTACCTAGTTCTGGGTCTTCCCTGGGCTCAGCTCCCAGATGGATGTGCCTGGAATACCTCCCTAGGGAGGCGCTCAGAAGGCATCCTTACCAGATGCCTGAACCACCTCAGCTGGCTCCTTTCCACGCAAAGGAGCAGTGGCTCTACTCTAATCTCCTCATGAAGGGCCAAGCTTCTCACCCCTATCTCTAAGCGAGACCCAGCCACCCTCCTAAGGAAGCCTATTTCGGCCCCGTGATCTAGTCTCTTTCGGTCATGACCCAACCCTCATGACCATAGGTGAGAGTAGGAATGAAGTTTGACCAGTAGATTGAGAGCTTCTCCTTTTGGCTCAGCTCCCTTTCCTTCACAACAGTATGGTAGAGCGAATGCAATACTACCCCTGTTGCACCGATTGTCAGGCCAGACCAATATCACGCTCTATTGTACCCTCACTTGTGAACAAGACCCCGAGGTGCTTGAACTCCTTTACTCGGGGCCAGACCACGTTCCCTACCTGGAATAGGCAATCCATTGCTTTCCTACTGAGAACCATGGTCTCAGATTTAGAGGTACTGATCCTCATCCCAGCCTCTTCACATTTGGCTGGAAACCGATCCAGTGAGTGCTGGAGGTCACAGGCCGATGAAGCCAACAGGACCACATCATCTGCAAAAAGTAGTGATGAGACCCTCCTTCACCCGACTACACCTCGATATCTTGTCCATGAATATCACAAACAGGATTGGTGACAAGGCGCTTTATGGTGTATTTAAAAAAAAAAAAAAATCTAAAGAAATACAAATTCTCCTGCCTGTTTTTGCAGCACAGCAAAATAAGGTTTTACAAATGTTAATGTAAAGTTTTGTAATTGACTTTGTTGTAAAGTTTTGTAATTGACATTGTTGTTTGGGTTGTTCTGTCAACTGGTTTAGAAATGTTATTTTAATAGTGACCATCGGGACCATTTTTTTTTTCACTTGAGCATTAGACAAATTTTCAGCAAGACAGTCTCACTGTGCTGTCATCAGCTTTTACAACAGTCACACAAAAGCTAAATAAAAATACTTGTGTCATATAGGCCATGCATGCTGTATGGATGCATGGTGGTTATAAGTAACACTTGTGTTTGCCTTTGTTTTACATTGGTTAGACAGATGGGAAAAGTTGAACTTGTTTCAAACAAATTTCAAACAAATTTGCTGTGTAACAAATTGCAAATTGGGCCAGAAATCTGCAATGGGAGCTCGGTGTAAGTCAGAATCACTAAACAAGTACATGGCATCCATAAAGTATTCACAGTGCTTCACTTTTTTTCCCACATTTTGTTATGTCACAGCCTTATTCCAAAATGGATTAAATTAATTTTTTCCTCAAAATTCTACACGCAATACACCATTATGAAAAGGCCGTGGCTATTCGCACGGCCGCCGTGTCCATAACTCTCATTTGGCTATTCGCATGGCAAGACTCTGGTGGCAAAACTTGGAACTACTTGTATAAACAAACATACTGCATTCAAGATGTCATAACTCCTTTAATATTTTTCGATTTTGATTTTTTTTTTTTTCCGGCCGTGTCCGTAACTGTCATTTCAGTATTCGCACGGCAAGACACTGGTGGCAAAAGGCTGACCCTATTTGAACGGTGGCCGTATCCATAACTCTCATTTAATCCAGTATGTTTGTTTATACAACTAGTCACCAGAGTCTTGCCGTGGCGAACAGCCACTTCCTTATGAAAAGGTGGAAAAAAGTTTTTGGTTTTTTTTCGGGGGGGTGGCAGTTTATTAAAAATCCAAAAACAAAGAAATCACATGTACAGAAGTGTTCACAGCCTTTGCCATGAAGCTCAAAATTGCGCTTGGGCGCATCCTATTTCCACTGATCCTCCTTGAGATGTTTTATACCTAAATTGTCCACCTGAAGTAAATTCAGTTGATTTGACATGATTTGGAAAAGCACATATCTGTCTTCATATAAGGTACCACAGTTGACAGTCAGGCATGTGAGAACTGTACATTTTTGCATATTTATGCATTTTTAAATTTCTGCCAAAGTGTTTTGCGTGTGTGTAAATCTGTGTTTTGAAGGCGCGTGTTAGATGTTGTAACCGAAGCAAATGAGTCAAAATCTTTGGAAAGACATAATAGAAAGCTGATAAAACTGGTGATTTTGATGCCAGGAACACTGACGGCTAAACAGTCTTCATGGGATTGGATGTTATGTGAGTTGCTCTCTGCTTCTTTCTTCAATAAGTTACTGTTTGAAGGATGACGCAGGTTACTTAATGTTCCGGGTAGCAACACATCAAAGTATGAATGAATGTAAGTCTATCCGCGCACATGCTGTAATAACTAGTGGTCACTTATTGCTAATTATTAGTGATGGAGAAACAAAAGTGTTTTGAACCACTGAATCAATATGAAGCAACTGTGTTGAAATGGCTGTTTCAAAGTATTTGATACAATAAATATGGTGACATCTGGTGGCCAATCTTTAACATAGCACTTGCACGGAACAAGGAAACAGGCAGTTATATATGTTAAACTATAAAGGTTCTATGCGCTTCTTGAAATTTTTTACTAGATTTTCGTTTTAAGACATAAATAAAATACTTGTTATAATGTGATTGTGCCATTGTAAAATACTGTAATAGAGATAGAAATTGTGAAATGCCCGTGCAACTAGGCACTGTTGAAAATAGTTGTACAAAATGAAGGAGATTTGGGGGCTTCAAAGGTTTTTAATGTGAAATCAGGATAATTTCAGTGGTGTTAGGTTTGAGTCTGTTCCTTTTCTTTGTTACTACCTCTCCAGTTCTGGAGAAGATTCACACATGGCACAGAAGTTGGTGGCACATAATGATAGATTTTGTCCAGCTTGTAAATATTGTATAAACAGCTCCCTCCATGCTCCCATCTCTGCTTGCAAATTCACTGCAGAAAATGGTTCTGGGGAGCATTAGCATGACTAAAACCCTTCACCTTCTCCCCCTAGACCCCCCCACCACCACCACAACAACACCCCTCTTGACACTCGACCATTTTAAGCATTTTTCTTTTGCCTGTCACACCTGACAGTGCATGTCAGAGCTGCCATCTCTCATATCATAATATTCATTTTTGCCTTACAGATAGCCTGCCTAAATCTTTTGCATCTAAACTCGTAACCCTGTCTTAACATGCCTCCATGTAATGTGGCAGCTGGGAAACACACTGTTTCTGCCTGATGTCCTCCCTTTTCCCTTTCCTAGCATAAACTGTGATAACATTCATTGTTCAGCAGAGTTTTCATGGGAAAAACTGAGATGTATTCATGTGAATGTACAATAAGAGCACTTTTCAGAAGTTGCTTTGCACACCCTTGTTCAAAATCCTGCTGTTCTGATATTGGACTTCAAGGCCTTGAATTAAAAGCCTGTTATTTAATCTGTCAGTTTCTTGATTTATCATTTCCACAAACAGCCTCAGACAGTCTAAAGTCCTTTTTTGCCTCAACAGAGCACACACCAAACCTGAAGTCAAAAGTCAATTGTCTGAAGACCTCCGAGACAGGGTTGTCTTGAGGCACAAATCGTGGGAAGGGTACAGAAACATTTCTGCTGCTTTTAAGGTCCCAATGAGCACAGTGACCTCCATCATCTATAAATAGAAGTTTGGATCCACCAGGACTCTTCTTAAAGATGCCTGCCTGTCTAAACTGAGCAATCAGGGGAGAACGGCCTTAGGGAGGTGACCAAGAACCTGGTGGTCACTCTGTCAGAGCTCCAGCATTCCTCTGTGGAGAGAGAAGAACCTTTCAGAAGGACAACCATCTCTGCAGCAGTCCATCAATCAGGCCTGTATGGTAGAGTGGACAGACAAGCCACTCCTTAGTAAATAGCACATGACAGCCCACCTGGATTTTGGAAAAAGACACCTGAAAAACTTTGACCATGAGAAACAAAATTCTCTGGTCTGATGAGACAAAGATTGAACTCTTTGGTCTGAATGCCAGGCATCATTTGGAGGAAACCAGGCACCATCCATACAGTGAAGCATGGTGGTGGCACCATCATGCTATGGAATGTTTTTTCAGTGGCAGAAACTGTGAGACTAGTCAGGATTGAGGGAAAGATGAATGCAGCAATGTACAGAGACTCCTGGATGAAAATCTGCTCAAAGCGCTCAGATTGGGTTGATGGGTCATCTTTCAGCAGGACATTGACCCTAAGCACACAGCCAAGATATCAAAGGAGTGGCTTTAAGACAGCTCTGTGAATGTCATTGAGTGGCCCAGCCAGAGCCTAGACCTGAATCTGATTGAATATCTCTGGAGAGATCTGAAAATAGCTGTGCACTGATGCTCATCATCCAACCTGGTGGAGCTTGAGAGGTGCTGCAAAGAGGAATGGCATCATATGCAGGAAGACTTGAGACTTGTAACTGCTGCCAAAGGTGCGTCAACAAAGTATTGAGCAAAGGGTGTGAATAGTTATATTCATGTTCATGTGATTTTTTTTAAATTTTTATTAAGGCACACACGAGACGCTGCTTGCCAACAACTCACGGTGCAGCCACCATCTAGCGGACTAAATAGAAATCGATGGTCGGATGCCATTAATGCTCAACACCCTAACAGTTGGTGGCGGTAATGCACAGTGTCGGGTTGCAATCCGCCAATAAACTCGATAGAAGAAGCAGCAGCGGCGTCAGCAATGTCGGCTAATAACTTGGTGTTTGCGCGCTACCGAGAATGGAAAGAAGGTTTGTAATTTAATTTAAATGTTGCAAAGAAAAGCTGCATTTTGTTTGTTTTTTCCCTTCCAGTATGCTAAATGAGGCTTGTCTAGGCGAAGCTCACAAAAGCAGAACTGCACAAGGAGTTCTACTTTATGCAGCGTTAGCTGCTAGCAAGCGCTGATTACGCGTCATCACTAATAAAGTTCCTTTTTGTTCGTTTTAGGAAGCAAGAGAACTCCATGTTCAATGTACGGCTGCAAACGGGTCTACACGGACACGAGTGCGTTAGAAATCCACATAAAGGACCATGAGATCCCAGCAGAGTCTCTTCCAGGTTAGCTACTGCTTGCTTATTTGCGTTTATTTTGTCAAAACTGATCAAGCCTTTTCACACTGGGAATGCGCTTGCGTGACCAGGTTGGTGGTTCAAAGGTCGAGAGGTGTAAAAAAACGTAAACACGCTCGGTCGGTCAGTGACAGCGTCAGTCAAACAACTGTATAAAATTCATAATAAACATCATTTTTCAGATGCTTATATGAAGGAGCGAAAATGCAACTGTTTTACCAAGACATTACAATATAAGTAATTATCACTTACTGAGGCGTTGCTGGGCCGGTAGCATAGATTTGCATTTACGCTACCTGTCCATACCTGCCCTCGTCTAACTCGGGCGAATATCTGTCATTTTAGGTGACGACATGGACGTCGGGCCTCTGAAAATGCATACCGCCCTCCAAAAACATGTTATTGTGTTATTACCTTTGAGATCATCCCGAACGCTTTCCACACTTTATGAAGCTCATAAGAAAAGCGGCAGCTGTAGAAAATTTCACGGGAGTGATTAGAAATGGTTTTATCAGCCAATCTCTGAGAGCAAATGATTAATCTGCTATGAAATAATTGTTTTATATAAGGCAGCATACAGCGGAACATATCAGCATGCCGAATTGTGTGGCAGTGCGCTGGTTAAATGCGTGCAATAGCTGTCAAGGTGCCTTAAGTCTCATTTGTGGGTGGCATCGAGTCATGGTGCTGTTCTTATCCAGCCAGCCCGAGACTAGTTTGGATATTGGGTTGGGGAATGAGTTGGCATCTTTTAAAAGGGCAGCATAATGTGTCACCTTGCTCTGTTGTAATACAAATCAGGATGTTTAATCCCACCTGTGTTCATTATACATTTATCCAAACAGCGTTCTCGACAGAAATGTTTAGTATAGGGTGCTGTTGGGAATTGTAACCCGAAGCTGCGCGCAACACTTCCACTCGGGGTCCTATCCGACCTTGTGTCCAGAAGCCCTAAAACAAAAATGAAAATCTTTTAGTACTGTTTCTGGTCTGATTCTGTGCTGAATTGTTGATTAGTTAAACTCATCGACAATGTGTGTGTTTCATTGACACACTGTATGTTACAAATGTGCAATAAACTTATTTGAAAGAAAAAATAATGTACAGAAAGACAGTTTAAAATGTGGGAGATTCTAGACTTTTTTACACATTTCCCCTGCATAATTTTCAGTTTGAATTCCCAAGTCACAATTTCACCAGGCTGGGGGCATTCACTTCAGAGTGTGAAAATCTCACCTTGTTGTTGTGATTCAGATTTTGATACTGCTCTATATTGTCTAAAAATAGAAAAAGGAAAGGTCCAGCTTTCCTCCCCGAGACAGCAGTTGAGTTTCTAAAAAGCGTCTTTTTACTCTGCATTTGTCGGCATTTCTCAACGTGTGATGTACATTTTAGGAAAAGCAGAAACATCCCAATGGCTGACAGACAGTGAAACGTACAGTGCTTCATCCGATAACAAAGCTTCTCAGCTTTCATTCGAAGGTGTAGGTTCAGATTTACAGAGACTGTACAGAGAGACAGGAGGTGACACAGTTCACCCCCAAAGTCTTAATTTTTTCAGTCTGTCCGATTTTGGATTCTAATGTGTGGTGACGCTGCTATTTGTGTTGCTGGACACTATTTTAGCCCTGCCATGAGCATGCACGCACAATGTCTCCATGACGCTGATTTTTTACAGGCTGGACATGTAGATAGATTTTTTTTTTTGCGCTGGGAAAAAGTCGGAATATGCTATTTTCAGGAGATAATGGACTTTCTAACCGTGAGAGAACTTTGTGAGAAGCTCCAGAACACCGGCTTGCGATTGCGCGCGATCTGTGCGTGGGGACTCCTCTGGTGGAGTGGACTTTGGGAATCACAACTGGATGATTGTTCAGGGTTTTTTTTCTCAGTGAAGTTGGTAGTTTTTATTTTTATTTCAATTTGAGAGTCTGTCTTGACGCGAGACTGTTCTGTAACAGAACAGCACGCACCCCACTCGCGCAATGTGCACACGCACAAGTTTTTACACAGTGCAAAGTGGCAGCTTTAACTGTGACTGCATCAAAATGAACAGTTATCACTTAAAAACGAGTCATCGTAACATATCACACTTTTGTAAACTTTGTAATTAATCTGTGGTTCAGTTTTTAATTTTGGCAGCATTCAAGTGCGCACAGAGATGTTTTCCTCTAAGAAACGCTGTTGGAAACACTCGGAAATGTTCTGATTTCTGTGTAACATAGCCTTCAAAATGTAGAACAATGGAAATGAATCACGCTGCTATC
This sequence comes from Thalassophryne amazonica, assembly GCF_902500255.1. NCBI lineage: Eukaryota > Metazoa > Chordata > Actinopteri > Batrachoidiformes > Batrachoididae > Thalassophryne > Thalassophryne amazonica. Next base: position 35,345,204 of record NC_047104.1, on the reverse strand, counting down.
CAGCCCCAAAATCTCAGTGTGTCTCGGTACCTGAAGAATTTCGAATTCTGTTCTGCCATTCTCTTCTTAAAATCCTCCCTGTTCACTGTCACAGAGGCTGCAGCATCATTCTTGGCCTCTGATCTGATTGATTCCACAGCAGACAGCACTGATAGAGTTGGCTATGCGCCTGCCTCCTTACGTTCAGAGCTGGTGTGCTTCCTCCCCAGATGGCACGGCGATCACTGTGCCGTCACGGGCTGTGGTCCCCGCCCAGGCAAAACAAAAAAATGCAGAGATCATCCTCTGATCATCTGGCTTCGTGCATCGCTTGCATTTTGTCATGGTTTGTGTCATCTGGATGTAATAAAGCAGGGGTGGCCAAGTTCGGTCCTCGAGAGCCACATTCCTGACACTCTTAGTTGTCTCCCTGCTCCAACACACCTGAATCCAATGAAAGACTCGTTAGCAGACTTTTAATGAGCCTTTCATTGGATTCAGGTGTGTTGGAGCAGGGAGACAACTGAGTGTCAGGAATGTGGCTCTCGAGGACCGAACTTGGCCACCCCTGTAATAAAGGATAAAATAAAGAGCTGAAGTTGTTTTTTGCGAAATTTCCCACAAAGTGGGTTTGCACTAGGCATGGGCCGGTATGAGATTTGGACAGTATGATAACCGTGGGCAAAAATACAGCGGTTTCACAGTATTATGTATAGCTTTAAAATGTGCTTTAACAACATTATGGCTATTTGCATATGAAGCGCGCGTGATTCGGGCGCGCTAATTGACGCGATGTCTGCTGCTACGAACACAAAACCACTGATAACTTTAGAGAAAATACCAAAATAATAGTCACTCTTTTAGACATGTAGCATCTACCCCATGGGAAACATGACTTACTTGCTTAGGGAAAAACGTGGCTGGAATAACGTCCAGAACTCCGGATGCTCAATACTTGGCCCAGCTTCACCAACAAAGTGCTTGGAATAGATGTATTTGTCCTTCTTGACATGTTTGTTGGAGAAATTTGGTCGACCACAAGCACGGCTCGAGTCCACCTCTTGTAATTCTCAGTGGTTTCAATGATGGGATAAAGTTTACTTCTTCCATATGATCTTTTGCGGGTATCTTGAATCGCTCCGCGCCCGACACAGGCCATAGCTACGGTGCTTTGTTGCCACCATTTTTGGCTTGAAGGGCTATTCTGCAGAAAATAAAACGAAAAAGTCGACTTGGTCCTTTTAGACGGAAGGAAAAGTTCAGTGCAGGCTTCGCCTCCTTCAGCCATGGTGCTGAGCTAGCTAATGTTACCTGCCCCGTTTGTAAACGGGGACAAAGGTGCGCACCAGGGGAATGTTAGTGGTTTTGATACTTTGGCTTTTTCATACCGCAGTATACCGTGAAACTGGTTATCGGCCCATGTCTAGTTTGCACACCGTTAGATTCCCACCAAGTCTCCCGGTAAAACATTATGAGATGACACCACACTATAGCGGTGCTAGATGGCAGTATAATCCTGTGGTGTCGTTATTCCATTGTCTGGGGAGAACCCTGTACAAATCACAGACACATGTGCCTATAAGCCTAATAAATGACATGATTATTTACTAGAGACAGGGTTCAGCTGCCTCTCTCCAGCCAGATCCATGATTAATTTTATTTTATTCTTCACAAATAATTAATTTCACACTCTCGGAAATACGAATGCAGTGCACAAGATTTATAGGGGCCCATAAAGCGAAACGATGATCAGATGATTGTTTTTACGAATAGACACGTCACTATAGCCTGGATCATGGTTGGTGAGTCGGGCAAAACCTGAATTTTTCAGTTTGTCTGCAGCATAAGCTTCGGCTTTTCTTCCTTGGACACCGATACTGTGTTGTTGTAAGGAATCAATGCTCCAATGGGAAAAATAATCAAGATCTGTTATTCTCGCTGCCCACACAGGTAGTCATGATGCCTTGAGACTGGAATTTACGTCTCTTGCTCTTTGACCTTGTGCGCAAGACCTGTAAGAGAGCGAGAGTTTGAAAAGGCTTATTTAATGTACAGTGGTTTATTTGAGGTCAGCTTGGTATTTAAATCTCATTGTTCCAGGCAATGAGAGCTGTCAGTTGGCTGATAGAAGTAAGCTGGAGACAAAACCAAACTAGCTGATTTCAATAGACAAGCAGTACAGCCCAAGCATGTTTTCATCAGGCGGCCAGTCGCAGAAGTACGAATTCTCGCCTTCGCATTTGCCACTTTGCCGGAGGTGACGTGTACCTGCTCCCTCCCATATCAATGATACACGGATGACACGATACAGCATAAATGCTCATTTCCGTTGTCTTCCTTGTGAGGCTGACACTTGACAACATTGAGGAGCTTTATTGAACATGTACATCTTGCAAGTCAGACACTAGAATCTCAACAATTAATGTAAGTAGCAATAAGTGTGTGTGTGTGTGTGTGTGTGTGTGTGCGCGCGCGCGCAAAAGTTTGGGCACCCCTGATAATTTTTATGATTTTTCTTTAAAAATCATTGGTTGTCTGGATCAGAAATTTCAGTTAAATATATCCTATAGCGGATGAACACACTGATATTTGAGAAGTGAAATGAAGTTTCTGGTATTTACAGAAAGTGTCCAATAATTATTTAAACTAAATTGGGTAGGTGCATAAATTTGGGCACCCTTGGTATTTTATTGATTTGAATACATTTAGCACTAATTATTGGAACACATGACTGGTTTGGTAAGCTCATTGACTCTTGACCTCCTTACGCAGGTGAATCCAATCATGAGAAAGGGTATGTAAGGTGGCCATTTACAAATGTTTTTCCTCTTTGCATCTCTTCTAATGAATGGCAACATGGGAGCCTCTAAACAACTCTTAAATTACACAAAAACAAAGATTGTTCAACATCATGGTTTAGGGGATGGATGCAAAAAGCTATCTCAGAAATTTCAACTGTCACTTTCCACTGTGAGGAACATAGTGAGGAAATGGAAGACCACAGGCACAGTACTAGTTAAGGCTCGAAGTGGCAGGCCAAGAAAAATCTCATAGCTGAAGCGAAGAATGGTGAGAAGTCATAATCAACCACAGACCTGCTCCATAGACCTACAACATGATCTTGCTGCAGATAGTTTCTCTGTGCATCGTTCAACTCTACCGCACACTTGCACAAAGAGATGCTGTATGATGCTGTAATGCAGAGGAAGCCTTTCTGCGTACATGCCACAGACCCATTTGAGGTATGCTAAAGCACATAAGCCAGCTTCATTTTGGAATAAGGTGCTGTGGACTGATGAAATGAAAATTGAGTTATTTGGACATAACAAGGGGCGGTATGCATAGCAGAAAAAAGAACACAGCATTCCAAGAAAAACACTTGCTACCTACAGTAAAATTTGGAGGAGGTTCCATCATGCTGTGTGGCCAGTGCAGGTAACTGAGAATCTTGTTAAAGTTGAGGGTCACATGGATTCCAGTCAGTATCAGCAGATTCTTGAGAACAATGTTCATGAATCAGTGACAAAGTTGAAGTTGCGCCGGGGCTAGATCTTTCAACAAGACACCGACCCCAAACACTGCTCAACATCTGTTAAGGCATTCATGCAGAGGAACAAGTACAACATTGTGGAATGGCCATCTTAGTCCCCAGACCTGAATATTATTGAAAATCTGTCATGTGATTTTAAGCGGGCTGTCCATGCTCGGAAACCAACGAACCTGGCTGAACTGGAGATGTTTTGTAAAGTAAAATGATCCAAAATACCTTCAACCAGAATCCAGACTGTCTTTGGAAACTATAGGACACATTGGAGGCTGTTATTTCTGCAAAAGAAGGATTCACTAAATATTGACATATTTTTTTCTGTTGGGGTGCCCAAATTTATGCAGCTGCCTAATTCTGTTTAAAGAATTATTGCACACTTTCTGTAAATCCTATAAACTTCATTTCACCTCTCAAATATCACTGTTTGTCTGCTATATGATATATTTAACTGAAATTTCTGATCCAAACAACCAATGATTTTATAAAGGAAAATCATGGAAATCACCAGGGGTGCCCAAAACTTTACATACAACTCTCTCTCTCTCTCTGTATGTGTCATTTACACTAGGATACCAATAAAATAACTACAAATTGAACAGAGAACATTAAGATCTTAATAAATTAGAATAAATAGCAGCTGTATCTCTATAGAAGTGTAACAACAAAACGAAAATGTATAAAATTTTGGTCTGATTCGTTCCCCTGCCTTCACTGCACATGCATCATTTCAGAATGTCAGCAGTGGTAACCGAATATCACCTTGTTTCTCCTTAAAACTGCACTCTAGTCATCATCTAGCTCAGCGACAGATCTCTGAAGCTTTTGTACAATCATTTCCACATAAATTCAGCATTATTTCATAATAAATTTCAGAAAGTCCTTAAAAAAAAAAAAATCACCCAAGATTAATGAAACCTGACGCGTCTGACACTCTACACCCAAACCGATCATAGGGAATAATGTGATTATTAACCGTCAGATGACAAAGTAAAACCTCTTAAATCATCCAAAAGTCAGTTTTAAGCAGAAACGAGACGATAATCTGTTTATCGCTGTTGACACTCTGAATTGACGTGTGCACAGGAAGGCAGGGGGGCGATTAGACTGTGACAGATTCTTTATTGTCATTGCACATTGCTCTACAATGAAATTCTTGCACAGTACTTTTCACAGCAGGAGGAATAAAATGTCAAGTCATAAAAATAAAATATGATTTAGAATATAAAGAATAGAATGTTCATTTACTATGAAGTGCAAAGGTCCAGCTCAGGCATTATTAACAAAAGATCTTTAAGTTGTGGTTGATTGGCATCATTTTTACGTGGAGTGGAGATGTCCAGAGAGTTGAGACAGCCCCCCACTCCCCTTGTTTCAAATGCACCGTGGAGCTGAAAATAAAACAAACTTTTGTACTGTAATGGGATTTTATTAAAATAGATTTTAAAAAATTATTTTAAAAGTACTTCTATAGATTTTTTTCATTGTTCCCCTCAATGCATTGTAGAGCTGTTCAGTTGTCAGGCTGAATACACTGGATAGTGTGGTGGTATAGCAAAACAGTTGTTCATTTTGTGGAATTTGACACACACACACTCTACATTAGCTAATGTTTATTTTCAGACATGGAGCCATCCTGGAGTTTACTTCTAATGAGCTACAGAGGTCAATAAAGAATTTCACAGGGCTCAAAATTTAAAAATGCTCCAATCATGTTGAAACTACCGTATTTTCCGCACCATAAGGCTCACCTAAAAGCCTTAAATTTTCACAAAAGTCGGCCGTGCGCCCTATAATCCGGTGCACCTTATGTGCGCACTGAATTCCAAAATCTGTAAAAATGACCGACGTTGTCTTGACCGTCGGAATATAGGACCATTTCCCGCTGACACAAGTACGTAATATGTAAAGTACGTACGCTGCCAGCGATAAACCAATCAGAGAAGAGTCCGTGGTACGTACACTTACCTCCGCCACTCCTCCGGTAGTTACCGTATACTACAGGTATCCTGCAAAACATTTGTTTGTCTAAGGACCCCCGAAAATGGCGCCAGCGAATAGACATGCTTATGAGGCACAATTCAAAGTGCAAGCTATCAGTTATGCGGTTGTTCATGGGAATAGAGCAGCTGTGAGAGAAAACAAGAAAATGAACTGCACCAAGTTAAAAAGACCAAACGGAGTTTCCGCAGAAACAAAGCGAGGTGGCCACAGCTGGAAGACCAGCTGTTCAGTTCAGACACAGAAGATGAAGTCTTCGATGGATTTGTGACAGAACCATAATAAAAAATAATGTGAGTACCATATTGTTAAATACCGGTTGCTAAAAAGTTCAAATAAACTGTTTTGCTTCCATGACCTTTTTTTTTTTTTTTTTTTTTTTTGTAGACTATGTTTTAGCGTGCGCCTTTTGTAAGGGTTAAGTACTCGCTAATTGAGGCCGCGCCTTGTAATCTGGTGCGCCTTTTGTAAGGGTTAAGTACCCGCTAATTGAGGGCGCGCTTTATAATCCGGTGCGCCTTATGGTGCAGAAAATACGGTATACCTCATTATTTGTAAAGATTCCAAAAAGGTATAGTTTGGACTATCCATGGAGTTATGGGGTAAAAATGGTGACAAATGTCACTTTGTTTGTACCAGGGTCAAAAGGTAAAGTTGCTCCAATTTTGGAGAAAAAAAAAAAAGATGCAAATTATTGGTTGAGTTAATTGCATTTAAAAAGGAATAGTTTGCACCATCTGTCCTGCTTAGTTATCATGTTACGGGGTAACGCATGTTATACGTCATAGAATCCAATGGATGTCGACCTTGTTTGACCTTTTACTTGGGAGACCATGCATTCAACACAGTAAAAACTATTCCATTTATTAATCCTTTTATTTCAAGCAATAATTTGCATCACTTTTTTTTTTTTTTTTACCAAAATTGGCGCAAGTTTAACTTTTGACCCCTGTACAAACTGAAACTGATCTTTGTCACCATTTTTGCCGTTTTTACCCCATAACTCCAGAATATTCAGTCATAGATAGTAGGGATGTGAATCGTTCAACAACTCACGATTTGATTCCGATTCTTGGGGTGATGATTCGATTCAGAATCGATTTTCGATTCAAAGAGCTCTGAGAAGTAGTTATATTACTTAAAAAGTGATTCTAGATGTAAATTTACTTATCTGCTTTGCTCGTTCGGAGTTGGCTGGCAGTTCAGCGAAGCGCTGATCGGTAGTCGGCAGAAACCGCTGCTCCCCTCTTTTAGCTCCGGGTGATGACGTAGCCTGTGGGCTTGCAGATTTGAAGTGTTTCTGAAGTACTTGACTTTCATTTTGCAGATTTTGCACACTGCATAAGTCATGTCAAGCTCCTTCTTACGCAGCAAATAATAAAATCCAAAATGCGCTGGTGCTGGTTGAATTAGCTCTTTGTCCGCCATGCTAAGCTAAGCTATAGCCACTGACCTCTGCAGCTCACGAGTGTTTGAAGCACGCTGGACCCCCTCCCCCCCTCGCGGGGACACTATAGTACGGAAGCTGTTGCCTGACAAACGGTACATGCATCGAGTAAGCAAGAAAATGTTTAAAAAAATGCTTTTTAAAAATCGATTCATGGACATTTTGGATTGATTCAGAATTGTAATAAATAAGAATCGCGATTCGGATGTGAATTGATTTTTTTACGACACCCCTAATAGATAGTCCAAACTATACCTTTTTAGAATTATGATGCAGTCAGAGGTCAGCTCCATGATGGCGCCATATCTGAAAATAAACATTAGTTAATTATGAATATGTGTGCCAAATTCCATGCTTTAATCAGAAAATGAATAATTTTTATGGAAATTTTAGCTAAGCTGCACCACTAGGACTGACTTCAATGTATTTGGAGTGTGCCCGGTATGTTATCCAGGAAAATACAAATGTCTGATTGGAAGTGAGTGAATCTTAAAATGATTTGTTTAGGTGGATTTGTGGGCTGTGTTGGGTGGGTGAAGTCAATGTTCCTCTGAACTTGAATCGCTTTTCATGAAGACCTAGACTCTGATGTAGGCTTTCTGAGTGTCAGTCGTTCAGAGTTGGACCTGGAAAGAACAACTCAGTTTACACACACAGAAAATGATCACGAAGGAGACACTGAATTTCTTTTCCTCATCAGGAGAGAACAAATGAGTGAGTCCCTTCATCAAGAACTGTCGTCTGCTCTGAAGGCCCCGCCCATTTGCTTCTCCTTTTTATTGAATATAGTTACGTACAAGCATATAGGAGTGACAGTATCACAAAACAATGGAAAGACACAGTCTGGTCTCACGTTGGTATGAAAACTGTTATGGCTTTGAGCCCTCAGTCTCCTAGGCTTCCCATAATAATGTCCAGCCCTGAACCAGTGTTCCGGTCATACTGCTCTTCCCTCAAGGCTGAACCGTTAAAGATGCACATCTGCGCTTAGCAAAAACATAACTCTAGCAAAACAGTCTGCACATTGATTAAGCCAAAGATCATCTGCTCACTTTCTCGTGTGGCAGGTTTAATGATTACTTGAATAGTGATTGCTTTGACAATGAGTAATTATTTAAAGGAATAATGGTACATGAACTCTCAGACATGCATACATGTATATATGAAAAATGGAGAACAGAATCAAAGACACGATCACAGAGAGTACATCAAAGTAAAGACATTAATATTTGATAATAATTATTGATAATATAGAGAAAACCCTGTCATTCTTCCTCCCTGTTTATCAAATTTTAATGTCTATACTCACATCATCATTATTGTAGGAACATGAAAAAGCTTACAAACAGTGTACTTAACCACCAGTTTTTCCCCGTCTGGATGGGGTGACATAATTCAGCCTCCGATAGCAATAACGCAACAGACAACCCCTGGCAAAAATTATGGACTCACTGGCCTCAGAGGATGTTCATTCTGTTGTTTAATTTTGTAGAAAAAAAGCAGATCACAGACATGACACAAAACTAAAGTAATTTCAAATGGCAACTTTCTGGCTTTAAGAAACACTGTAAGAAATCGAGAAAAAAGATTGTGGCAGTCAGTAATGGTTACTTTTTTAGACCAAGCAGAGGAAAAAAAAATATGGACTCACTCAGTTCTGAGGAATAAATTATGGAATCACCCTGTAAATTTCCATCCCCCAAACTAACACCTGCATCAAATCACATCTGCTCGTTGACATTGACCCTATGTCATGAAATTGACCCTATGTGTCTTTTTGCAAGGAATGTTTTCACAGTTTTTGCTCTATGGCAAGATGCATTATCATCTTGAAAAATGATTTCATCATCCCCAAACATCAGAAAGTGTCCAAAATATCAACGTAAACTTGTGCATTTATTGATGATGTAATGACAGCCATCTCCCCAGTGCCTTTACCTGACATGCAGCCCCATATCATCAATGACTGTGGAAATTTACATGTTCTCTTCAGGCAGTCATCTTTATAAATCTCATTGGAACGGCACCAAACAAAAGTTCCAACATCATCACCTTGCCCAATGCAGATTCGAGATTCATCACTGAATATGACTTTCATCCAGTCATCCACAGTCCACGATTGCTTTTCCTTAGCCCATTGTAACCTTGTTTTTTTCTGTTTAGGTGTTAATGATGGCTTTCGTTTAGCTTTTCTGTATGTAAATCCCATTTCCTTTAGGCAGTTTCTTACTGTTTGGTCACAGACGTTGACTCCAGTTTCCTCCCATTCGTTCCTCATTTGTTTTGTTGTGCATTTTTGATTTTTGAGACATATTGCTTTAAGTTTTCTGTCTTAACGCTTTGATATCTTCCTTGGTCTACCAGTATGTTTGCCTTTAACAACCTTCCCATGTTGTTTGTATTTGGTCAAGAGTTTAGACACAACTGACTGTGAACAACCAACATCTTTTGCAACATTGTGTGATGATTTATCTTCTGTTAAGAGTTTGATAATCCTCTCCTTTGTTTCAATTGACATCTCTCGTGTTGGAACCATGATTCATGTCAGTCCACTTGGTGCAATAGCTCTCCAAAGTGTGATCACTCCTTTTTAGATGCAGACTAACAAGCAGATGTGATTTGATGCAGGTGTTAGTTTTGGGGATGAAAATTTACAGGGTGATTCCATAATTTATTCCTCAGAAGATCACTCCTTTTTAGATGCAGACTAACAAGCAGATGTGATTTGATGCAGGTGTTAGTTTTGGGGATGAAAATTTACAGGGTGATTCCATAATTTATTCCTCAGAATTGTCTGAGTCCATATTTTTTTCCTCTGCTTGGTCTAAAAAAGTAACCGTTACTGACTGCCACAATCTTTTTTTCTTGATTTCTTATAGTGTTTCTTAAAGCCAGAAAGTTGCCATTTGAAATAACTTTAGTTTTGTCATGTCTGTGATCTGTTTTTTTTCTACAAAATTAAACAACTGAATGAACATCCTCCGAGGCCGGTGATTCCATAATTATTGCCAGGGGTTGTAGTAACGGTCCAGCAATAAGCCATCAGCTGTGGTGGAAATCATCCGTTGAGCCATTGATCAAGCAAGAGGAATCATACAACAAATCATAACACATAGTAAGTCCAAAAAAAACAACAAAAAAAAAAAAACAACAATAATGGGGTGAGCAGGTGTAGGAGGATGTGATACCACGATCCGAAGAAGAGCCATGAGGTCCAGCTACTGTTCGTAATAAAGTCGATACTCACAGTGCTCCTCAATAATGTCAGAGTATGAATAGCTCCCATTTCATTCTAGTTACCCCAGTACATATAATGGTAAGAATTTAGATGAAGCACATTCAACATACAACACAGTTCAGCGGTTTCCATCAGATACATACCCGTCGAACACCATTTCTTTGTATAAATATTTAAACTGATTGATATTTGGACATCGTTGGAGTTTCTCAGATAGCTTATTCCAAATTTTTGGGCCACAAACAGAGACATAGAAGCATTTCCTGGTCGTCCTTGCGCCCGCAACTTTAAAATGATACAAACCCCTTAAATTATATATTCCTTCTCTTTGCATAAAATATCCTTGAATTCTGAAAGGTACTTGCTTATTTTTTTACTTTATACATCAATCGAACAGTCTTAAATTAAATCATGTCATGGAGTTTTAAAATCTTTGATTTAATATACAGTGGATTGGTATGATAACCGATAACCTATAACCATTATTCTTAATGCTGTAGTTTTGTAGTTATTGCCCCGTGTATGTTTAACTGTGTTTGTTCATCTTTTTTATGGTTTCCAAATAACATTGTTTTAGTTTTTAGACCAATTTAGTGACAGTTTGTTCATATCGAACCCACTCCTCAACTTTATCATCTCTGACCCCAGATCATCTAATAATTGGTGCAAATTATCTCCTGAACAAAATAAGTTCGTATCATCTGCAAAGAGGATTGCTCTAAACAAATCCGAGACTTTACATAAATCATTGATATACAATATGAATAACTTTGGTGCCAACACAGAACCCTGAGGAACTCCATGAACGACACAAATTCCATGTGTTTATTAATCGCTTCTATTGTGTCTAAACCCATATTGACTATCATTAAGCAGGTTGTGTTGTTCAATAAATCTGTTATTGTAAAGTTTTTCCAATATCTTTGAAAATTGTGACACTAGAAAGACACAGGCCTATGGTTAGTAAAGATGCTTGTCACCAGATTTGAATAAAGGTATCACTTTGTTCTGGTCTAAATTGTAACGTGGTTCATATATTTTTTCAAACCACCACACAGTAAATGCCACAATCACAGCAGTAATTGTCAAAATCATCAGTAGGGTGTGTAGTTTGCAGCCTGCTCTGGCAGCAAAGCTCTCCATAGCTAAAACAGTATTTTGAACAACCTGTTGCTATGTCTCTCTCACTCCCCCTGTCATGAGGTGTTTCCCTCTTTTTTTTTTCTTCCCTAGGGACAGGAGGAGAGACAACAGTTCTGGTCTTGAAGAGTCTCGTCTTTCTTTGGTGACAGTTCAAAAGGTTCAGTTTGTCTGGGCTTAGGGGTGAAGGTGACAGTTCAGTCTCCGTTCAGGTCAGCAAGGGACGGAGGGAATCAGGAACTCTTTTATGTTATTCCCTTCAGCTGTAGTGCATAGATCTGTAACTATCATCAGTATGTGTAAAGCATGCTGCAAGTGGAGTTTAAAATAATATTGTCATGTACTCCTGTCCTGTACCCGTTCTTGCGTTTATTCAAACACAGGTGCACAGGAATAGAACAGGATTTTCTTGTCTCCTTTCTCAAAGATGCAGTTTCGTCTGCTTCTTTCTCCTGGTCTGGTCTCGTCAGCTTCAGTGCTCTTATTTCAAGCTTGTAGTCCGTCTGCTTCTAATCGTGGATTACGTGGATAGGATTTCCCTCGGTTGGTATGCTGGTTCTCAATCTGCTTCAAGACCCTGGCCATCTGCTTCAATCTCTGGTCTTTTGTCTTTGTTCGCTCCTGGTCACTCTCTGTCTCTGTTCGAACGCGATTCCAGCCGTTGCTGGGGCCCATAGGCCATCAGCCGTCACTGGTTACACATCGCTCTCCTTGTCTTGTTCGGGATCTTTCAGGTATCTTTGTCTTTTGCAGAGGGATAGATGCACCCAAGATGACCTCTCTGCGATTTTTACTGCAGTGGGGGTGGTTAGCAGCACTTGGAATGGGCCTTCCCACCTCGGAGATGACCAGTTCTTTCTCTTAATAGTCCTTATCAGCACCCAGTCACCAATCTGGATCTGATTGTCAGGGCCCTGCACAGAAATAGGAGAGTCTGATATCTTGTTAGCGTGTATGACATTCTTATGGGATAACACACGTCTCATATAATCAACTAATCCCTCATCCTCACTATCAGGCTGTCAGGTTTGACCTTGGCTAGACATACAAGAAAGAACCAGACAGAGAGTTGAGATGTCTTTAGTGAGCTTTGCAAAGGAGAGACACAGCAGAGGCTGGCAGCTTCATGCAGTTCTCTCACTGTGACCTCCTCGCGGGGCCCTTTTATTGTATAAAGAAAACAAAAGATGTGTGGCTACATGAGTCCATGGTTGCAACATGTGCTATTAGTCATGTGCAGATACATTTGCAAACAACTGAATCATTCCAATCTTAGGTACAGAGTGACAACTGAATCATTCCAATCTTAGGTACAGAGTGAGCGATTTTGCTGAAGCTTGCTAAATGTCAAACTGTAAACAGGCTGCAGCTGTGAATATCTGTGAGAAACATGTTGCAGATTTTAAGATACAGAAAGAACAATTTGAAATGAGCAGATGTAATAGATAATAAATGATAAACATGTTTTACAGTATAATTTATTTAACAATATCCCTCCGGTTTTAATCGTTTATTACATTTCACCACATCCAGTACAATTAATCACAACCACTTTTAAGACATTTTCAGTTGTAACATCATAGGCGAATGCGGAGAGTGAATATAGTAACCAAAAACAGAAGAACAAATGACAGTGAACCAATGATAAAGAATTTAAATTATGTGTTGTCTTTTATTGTTTCCAGGGTGGTGTCAAAACGCTCAGGAATATCGACCTCGTAAAATCAGGTGGTTGATAGGCTAGGCATCTGCATATGGCGATTAGCGGACATCATACTCTGGTTCCTGCTCAATATCATCGGTCGACAATGGTTGGAAGTGGGTAGTTTCTCGATGGAGGATTCGCTGTACGACATTACATTGGACAAAGGCGTTGGAGACTAATTTTACAATCATGGAACGGAGGCAAGGCACTACGCAGCAAAATAAGAGTGCAAAAACTGCAACAATAGTCAATAGAGGGGTCAGAGCTCGTAGTAGAAGTTGCCACCAACTTCTCGATGTAAACCATGACCAGAAACTCCAGCTAGGCGATGACATTGTTGCTTGGACAGAGTCACGGACCTCTGTCATCTCTTGTAGGGCTCGGGTGATGGCACCTCCGTCAGCTGTGTTGGCCGGGATAAAGGTGCAGCACGCTGTGCCCACCAAAGCACACACTCCACCGGAGGGTGCGGTCAGCTGATCAAGAACCATACGGTTTTGTAGTACCATCAGTCGCAGGGCCCTAATTTCCTCGGTGGTTGCGTTGGCCATCTCAGGTGTGGAGTTCATGAACTGCAGAAACTTCCAGCGAGTGAACTCAACATCTAGAGCTACGAGGTTGACCCCAGCATGTGGAAGTATGCCGAATAGTGACCTCCATCCCTGATTGAATATTCTTTTATCACTAGGAATATGGCTGGTATCAGCCAGTTCTCGTTTAATGCAAACATTATGTGGTTCACGGAACTTGATGGTGACTCTGGCCCATTGATCTTTAGGAATATGTACTACTGGTTCATGTAAATTAATCATTCCACATCTTCCACCCCATTTGTGAGGAAGGTGAGCGTAAACATTGGTCCCGCATAGCCAGTAATAATCAGTGAGGACTCTAGTGCCCTTCTGAGTTGGCGCTATAGCTGCACAGTAACAGCGCTTAACGTAAGGGGCCTGGGTGGTGTTACACCAGAAACGGTCTGCGTTCCTGATGAGGTGGGCCTTGTTCCACTGGGTCTTATCCTGTTTACAGGTTTTATTTCTGTCGCATTCATTTTTTGCTGTTCGATTTACATAATCGCAGAAGGTGTAAGTAAAATTGCAGGAGTGAGGTGGAAGCCACCCAAGCAGGTTTGAGCCATTCCCAATTACGCAATAATCAAAGCTGTGATAAGGTGTTAAATCAGTTATCAGTAGGGGGTCCTGCACCTGGGGCCATGATAACATAGGAGGTAAACCGGAACTGGTACAGTTCTTTCCCTCCAAGGGAGATGCAGTGGTTTTGTTCAGAGGTATGGAATAATTTCCTGGGTAGGTTGACAGGCCTATCAAACAATCAGTATTAGCTCGAGACCTTGGAGTAGCATGTAGTCCATTATGTGTGGTGGAAACAGGCATATGTGTACAGATATAACAGTTGGTACGGTTCACTAGATGTGAAGTGTAATTCACGTAGCGCCACCACATGTTGGTGTGGTAAGGATGTTGTGGTTCGTCGGGGTGGTCGATGTATCGTATTTCCCTCCGGGTGAGAGGTTGAACAGGGGTTAATTCATCGAGAGCAGTTTCAGACGGGGGCGGTTGTTCCCACATCTGCCAGAAGAGGTGTCCCAGTAGACAGAAACATGCTAAGATCACAACACACCAGACTGTCTGCCGGACTCGCTCACAGCCACGGCGCTTGGCACGTGGGTTGGGTGTATTCTGTGGATCAGCCATTGGTGCTAGGCCACAGCGTCACCTATAAACCACTCTAAGTGAATAAGGATCTCCCTGCTTCACTGACGTTGAGACGAGACACCACTATACGGTGAATCCCCTTTGTCGTCAGACTTCCCCTTACTCATTTGTGGTAATACAACCCCTGGCAATAATTATGGATTCACCGGCCTCGGAGGATGTTCATTCAGTTGTTTAATTTTGTAGAAAAAAAAAAGCAGATCACAGACATGACACAAAACTAAAGTCATTTCAAATGGCAACTTTCTGGCTTTAAGAAACACTATAAGAAATCAGGAAAAAAAATTGTGGCAGTCAGTAACGGTTACTTTTTTAGACTAAGCAGAGGGAAAAAAATATGGACTCACTCAATTCTGAGGAAAACAATTATGGAATCACCCTGTAAATTTTCATTCCCAAAACTAATACCTGCATCAAATCAGATCTGCTCGTTAGTCTGCATCTAAAAAGGAGTGATCACACCTTGGAGAGCTGTTGCACCAAGTGGACTGACATGAATCATGGCTCCAACACGAGAGATGTCAATTGAAACAAAGGAGAGGATTATCAAACTCTTAAAAGAGGGTAAATCATCACGCAATGTTGCACAAGACGTTGGTTGTTCACAGTCAGCTGTGTCTAAACTCTGGACCAAATACAAACAACATGGGAAGGTTGTTAAAGGCAAACATACTGGTAGACCAAGGAAGACATCAAAGCATCAAGACAGAAAACTTAAAGCAATATGTCTCAAAAATTGAAAATACACAACAAAACAAATGAGGAACGAATGGGAGGAAACTGGAGGCAACGTCTGTGACCAAACTGTAAGAAACCGCCTCAAGGAAATGGGCTTTACATAAAGAAAAGCTAAATGAAAGCCATCATTAACGCCTAACAGAAAAAAACAAAGTTACAATGGGCTAAGGAAAAGCAATCGTGGACTGTGGATGACTGGATGAAAGTCATATTCAGTGATGAATCTCGAATCTGCATTGGGCAAGGTGATGATGCTGGAACCTTTGTTTGGTGTCATTCCAATGAGATTTATAAAGATGACTGCCTGAAGAGAACATGTACATTTCCACAGTCATTGATGATATGGGGCTGCATGTCAGGTAAAGGCACTGGGGAGATGGCTGTCATTACATCATCAATAAATGCACAAGTTTACGTTGATATTTTGGGCACTTTTCTTATCCCGTCAATTGAAGGGATGTTTGGGGATGATATCATTTTTCAAGATGATAATGCATCTTGCCATAGAGCAAAAACTATGAAAACATTCCTTGCAAAAAGACGCATAGGGTCAATGTCATGGCCTGCAAATAGTCTGGATCTTAATCCAATTGAAAATCTTTGGAAGTTGAAGAAAATGGTCCATGACAAGGCTCCAATCTGCAAAGCTGATCTAGCAACAGCAATCGGAGAAAGTTGGAGCCAGATTGATGAAGAGTACTGTTTGTCACTCATTAAGTCCATGCCTCAGAGACTGCAAGCTGTTATAAAAGCCAGAGGTGGTGCAACAAAATACTAGTGATGTGTTGGAGCATTCTTTTGTTTTTCATGATTCCATAATTTTTTCATCAGAATTGAGTGATTCCATATTTTTTTTCCCTCTGCTTGGTCTTAAAAAGTAACCATTACTGACTGTCACAATTTTTTTTCCTGATTTCTTATAGTGTTTCTTAAAGCCAGAAAGTTGCCATTTGAAATGACTTTAGTTTTGTGTCATGTCTGTGATCTGCTTTTTCTACAAAACTAAACAACTGAATGAACATCCTCCGAGGCCGGTGATTCCATAATTTTTGCCAGGGGTTGTAGGCACACACTGCAGCTTACAGTGACTTGGATGTATCCATGACGGTCTTTCAGCGATCTTCACGGCTGTTGGTGTGGTCAGCAACACTTGGAACGGGCCTTCCCACCGTGGGCTGGACCAGTTTTTCCTTTTTATGACCTTGATAAACACGTAGTCTCCTGGCTTCACTGTTTTGGTATCCTGTGGAGACAGAATCAGTCGGCAGTAACTGTGCTTTTATCACATCTTTTTCCTGAAGTATCTTTTTCATAAAATCTGCTAAGGGCAATTCCAAAAGTTGAAAAAAAGTTGAAAAAACACTATTTACTTGTGATACCATCCCTCCCGTTGACACATGGCTCTGCCCATGTGTAACCATAGCAGCGGTATCAGACAAGGATTTTGACAGGATAGGTTTGTCCTGGTAAATGTACAAATCATAGAGCACCTTTTGTCAACCATGAATGTTTTTCATTATGTGATGCAGCATGTTGACGAGATTTGAGTACATCAAGGTCAATGAAGGGAGTTGTTTTGGCGACAGTATCAGCTAAACGGTTGCCATTGGAAACATAATCAGTACCTTTAGTGTGAGCTGCACAGAGCAAGAGTGGAGGGGAGAGTGATGGCAACTCAGTGTAGATAGTGACTGGTTGTCCTTGTGCAAGTGTGCAGGCTCTTGTAAGTGCAATCAGTTCTGCAGCTTGTGCAGATATGTGTGACAACAGCTGACGTGCGTCAACAATGTGGTCAGGCAATTTCACAACAGCATATTAAAAAAAAAAATTATATATTAGACATTTAATTTAGCTTTTTAGGTAGTATCAAGTAACATAATTCGGTTTAGTAAGGTCTATAACACTATCATATGTCAGGAAACTATTCCTACTTTTCAAAGTTTTACTACAAACAGTCAATATTTCTGAAGGATTTTTGTGTTTCTGACTTCCTGCTTGGAGAGGGGAATCATGAGATAGAACAATTTAGAGGATTTTTTTTGTCAATTTCTCAGAATACACATCACATTTTATTTAGTGATTTGGTGCTGATCTAAAAAAAAAACAAACGATAATAATCTGGAAATATGTCGTCTGTAGTCAGTCTGACCACTTTCATTCCTCCTGAAGTTGGGAGGATGCCAATCTTTAGACTTTGTAACAAGTCGCGTCCCAGGAGATTCACTGGACATGTTGGAGAAAAGACAATGGGTTTGTTTATTTCACGGTGGGTGTCTGGATCAGCAGTGTTCACTGGTTTCAACATTGCTTTTTGGTTAGTCATACCATTAGTTGATTTCACACAAATTTTATTGTGTGACTCTCTTGCTTTAAGGGGCAGTGTGTTCATCACTATTCTACATGCGCCCGTATCACACAACAACTCAAACGGATAACAGTTTACCACCAAAGTGATGGTGGGTTTGTCTTTCATACTCACTGTTGTCCATGCTCCACAAATGTCCACTGAATCCAATTTGTCATTGTCAGAATCATCAGAGTTATCCTGCCTGTTAGTTGGTGTGACAGGAATGTCATCTGATTTAAATGCTGCAGTTTTACAGCTTCTGTTCTTTTTTCAAAGGGAGGGGCTGATGGAGCAGGGCCCTTCCTTTGAGATGGACCTTTTGGTTGAAGCAATAACATAATTTGCTTTACATTGGAATTTGGTTTTAATACACCCATTAAGTGCTTCAACCTGTTCATCTAGTATGTATGTGTGTGTGTGTGTGTGTTTGTGTATATATATATATATATATATATATATATATATATAATTAGATTAGTATTTTAAATTCTATCAATTTTCGGTCTCTTCTCACTCCCTCCTTCTTTCTTGCTGCCCTCTGCGGTTAATTTGTGTACCAGTGTCTCACACCACGACACAATCAGTTTAAAAGTGATTAAAAATCGTTAAAGAACGCAATAAGTTTCATTGATCACTGTCAAGTATTCACAAAAGGAAGCTGGTCAACTATTTACAAATTCAGCTTAATGCCTTTGAAGCCGAAAAGGATGCAATGCGGTCCTCCACCTGTAGGTGGGATCACTTGTTCAATACTTGTTCAATAGGCTTGGAGTCTCAAGGAGGGGAGGGGGGTTCCCCCCACTCGCTTCCTGTCCTGTCCGCAGTTCCAAGTGGGCTTTTTTATCAAGACTTTGAGAAGAAATAAATTTGGAAAACTATCTTCTGGCTGCTTTGGTTTGGTCTACGACTGTGTTTAAACACTGGAACCTTTTACAGTGCTCTTCAGCAGGGGCTTGGTGACTTTCTGAAGTTTTCCGAGTGAGTTAGCAGAGTTAGCTTAGCGTAACGTGGCCTAGCTTAGCCCATGTGCTGTCGTGCTGTTAAATTTTATCGTGTTGTAAACTTAAAGTCGGTAGGCGGACTCAACGTTTCTGTTCGTTAGCTTCCCTTCAATCGATCGTTAGTTTGCGCTGACGAATTTAATCGTTTCTTATTTTAAAGGTAAGTTAGCTCGCATGTTAGTGGCTAATAGTTGTTTGGCTGCTTCGTCTTTTAGCGTGCCGATACGAGGCTGTAGCTTGTCACAGGTCATAAATCACGTTCGCTTTACAGCTTGGCTGAAGCAGATACTTGAGGAGCCAAAAGAATTCACTTTTGTTTTTTCAAACATAAAAGTTTGACGCGTCCGTCCACAAAACATTTAAATAAATTTGCTCAGAGCACACAGACGTTCTTTTGAACTTTAAACAACACATTTAAATGTGGGTAAAAATAAAACGTTTAACTGGCTAAGACGCAATTAAATTATTAGGTAAAATAACAGCTTTTTACTGGATAGTCGCAGTTAATCAGTGTTATTTGTGGCTTTGTTTCATTCAGAAAACGTTTTAAGAAAACGTCTCATTGTCTTCTGGTCTCCATGTCCCAACAGCCAGGGGCTGTGAGCATGGACTGTGCCGCTGGGCCACCCGCCCTCGACCGCCACCCAATCCTCTCTGCACCTGACCCCCATGGCCCCCTCTGCAGGTGGTGAACCCACAGGAGGGCGGGCCCATGTTGCTCTTTCGCGCTGGGCCCCATGGGCTAAGGCCCAACCTCCAGGCGCTCGTGCGCGAGCCCCAACCCCAGGCCTGGCTCCAGGGTGGAGCCCCGGCTCCGCCATACCGGGTGACGTCTCGGTCCTTGATTTTTTTTTTTTTTTTTTTTTTTAGTGGTCATGGAGGTTCTGAACTGCCCTTAATCTGACCCATCACCTAGGACCTGTTTGCCTTGGGAGACCCTACAGGGGTCACAAAGCCTCAGACAACATAGCTCCTAGGATCATCATCCGGGCAAAGCTCTCGATTTACCGATCGATCTACGTTCTGATCCTCACCTGTGGTCATGAGATTTGGCTCATGACTGAAAGAACGAGATCGCGAGTACATAGGCCGAGATGAGTTTCCTCCGCAGGCTGGCTGGGTGCTCCCTTAGAGATAGGTTGAGGAGCTTGGTCACTCGGGAGGAGCTCGGAGTCGAACCGCTGCTCCCCCACGTCGAAAAGAGTCAGTTGAGGTGGCTCGGGCATCTTTTCCGGATGCCCCCTGGACGCCTCGCTGGAGAGGTGTTCTGGGCACGTCCCATTGGGAGGAGGCCCCGGGGAAGACCCATGACACGCTGGATGGACTACATCTCTCAGCTGGCTTGGGAACGCCTTGGGGTTCCCCCGGAGGAGCTGGGGGAGGTGTGTGTGGATCAGGATGTCTGGGCGGCTTTGCTTGAGCTGCTAACCCCGCGACCCGACACTCCGGATAAAGCGGAAGAAAATGGATAGATAGATGGATGTCTTCTGGTCTCACGAATAATGTTTGTGTTTCTTTTAAGTCCCTTTTTTTTCCATTTTTCCCACATATTTCTGTCCTTCTGGATCGCATTGTATCAGAAATTTGACATCACCTACAAGTGAATCATTTTTTTGTGCAACAATAGCAACACGATTGTGTATTCCCCATTTTGGTCGTCTGTGGGGGTGATGCTTAGGGAATCCTAAACAGACTATTTATTTTGGGGGATGTCAGGAGTCCAGTGCTTCAATTGTTTGTCATTCCATTCATACAGGTCACATTCATACAAATCACTTTCACACTGTTTAGACGTCTTCTGATTTTACTTTGATGTTACTTTGGCCTTACTTTGATGTTACTTTGGTCTTACTTTGATCGTATAGTGGACTTTTTCTCTGACGTGACCCTGTCCTATCTTTTAACAGTCACCCTGTAACTGTTTTCTAATTTGACCCCATCAAATTTGATTTTAGTCCTGACCCTGTCAGACCATAAAGAATTTACTAATTTGACCCCGTCAAATTTGACCTTAGTTCTGACCCTGTCAGACCATAAAAGAATTTACTTCTCTGTCTGGTTCGTTGATTTTTTTTTTTTTTTTTTTTTTTTTTTTCCCCCCCCCTGTTCGGTTGTCGTCAATCCAGCATTGCGGTCGGAGGTTGACTTCTAAATCACCGGCCTGGCAAGAATTCACTCCCCAGGACTTTCTTTTCAGCCTCTCTGTGGAGCCGGCCGTCGACTGGCTTCAGTGTGTCTCCCTCCTTTCCGCAGCGACTGGGTATGATGACATCCAGGTCACGGCGCCAGGAAATATGTCTGGTTTGACCTCGGCTAGACATACAAGAAAGAACCAGACAGAGAGTTGAGATGTCTTTAGTGAGCTCTGCAAAGCAGACACACAGCAGAGGCTGGCAGCTTCATGCAGTTCTCTCACTGTGACCTCCTCGTGGGGCCCTTTTATTGTGTAAAGAAAACAAAAGTGTGGCTACATGAGTCCATGGTTGCAACATGTGCTATTAGTCATGTGCAGATACGTTTGCAAACAACTGAATCATTCCAATCTTAGGTACAGAGTGACAACTGAATCATTCCAATCTTAGGTACAGAGTGAGCAATTTTGCTGAAGCTTGCTAAATGTCAAACTGTAAACAGGCTGCAGCTGTGAATATCTGAGAGAAACAGTTTGCAGATTTTAAGATACAGAAAGAACAATTTGAAATGAGCAGACGTAATAGATGATAATAAATGATAAACATGTTTTTACAGTATAATTTATCTGACACAGGCCCAGCTATTTTCTGTAAATCTGGTATTCTGTAGGGCCTGCCATACAAAATTTCAAATGGTATAAGGCCAGTCTCTGAGCTGGGTGTTATATGCATGTACAGTTTCACCAAATCCAAACAATAAACCCAGTTTTTTCTTAATCTCTTTCATGCATTTTCCTGAGCTTACTTTTAATTGTTCCATTTGTTCTTTCCACGAAACCTGCACTTTGAGGATGATAAGCACAATGTGTTTTTGCATTTATTTTCAAATGTTCTGTCAAATGTTGGATGAGTTTATTTACAAAATGTGTACCATTATCACTGTACATTGTTTCAGGTTTTCCATGTCTTGGAATTATGTCTCTACAAAGTGTCTTTGCAGCTGTCAGAGCATCTGCATGTTTAACAGGGAACACTTCTACCCATTTGCTATATGCATCAATCAATACTAGGCAATGTTTCATTAGGGCTGTCACGATTAGGAATTTCTGGAGACGATTAATTGTCAGGCAAATAATTGCGATTGACGATTATATTGTCAATTTTTTTCCTTTTTTCCAGCTCTGGAAGAACATTTGGCTTCTGTGAGTGGAGAAACTGGGAATAGTGCAACAATTTTATTTTTATCTTCATTTTACTTACAGTCCCAACTTTTTCTGATTTGTGATTGTTTCTGTTGAATTTCTGAAATTACAGAACTGCTAAAAAGAACAGTGTGAACATTTTATTGTGTTTTAAAACTTTGTGGAGCAAACACCAAACTCTTATAAAGAAGGAAAAACACCTGGACATGTGCAGGAAAACTGATATAAACTTAACAGAACAATGCAGGCTGATTAGACTCCCCATGTTTTTTGTATAAATAAATCATAATACAGTAAGAGGCAACTCACTTTGAAATAATTAAAGCATATAGCTGTAGCTTATAATAACTTTGAAAAATCACAGAAATCAGCAGCTTGTATTTTTATTTTGACTCCAGTTCATTTTAGTGTGATGAAGTCATCTGTTTTTTGTTTTTTTTTCATCAGTCACGTTTTGTGCTTGAACACTACATTAAGCTCAAGATTGAACAAATACATACCTTTGGAAAATAACAGCTGTTCAGCTTTTTGTGATCTGTGCCTCTGCACAGCTTCTCCACAGCAGGTTTTTTTTTTTTTTTTTTAAACCCGTGTGTGTAATTTTTACTCAGTTCATTTATATATTCTCATTTTTTAATGATGTTTTAAGGATATTTGACCGTTTATTTCATCTCGTGATCTCATAAATTCAGTATACGATGCGCACATGGTGTGAACAGGTCAGTGCCATCAGAACCACACGTGTAGAGAAAGTACAGAGAGTAAAGGCAGCTCCAAGGTCTTTTTTTTAACATGTTCGCTCGGGTTAAAATCCTCTCTACTCCGCGCTCGCTGTTAAGTGCACTGATGGTTCACAGCAGAACGTAACGTCTCGTACCTGCGTTCAGGAATCTTCCTCCCTCGCAGTCTGGAGCGAGTTGACTCCACGCTCACACGCACATACACGCAGCTCCTTTGGTAAACTACCCATTTTAAACAGCTTTGAATAAGACGGCCACTGTTTTAATCGGCCGTCTTACACAAAATTTGAACGTCCAAATGACGGCAGGACGGCTGCACAAAACTATGAATTGACAGGAGAACAAAGACTTAAATAAAATAAATGACTTGTCAACTACTAGATTAGTTGTTAATGATTTCAGTCGTCAACGTAGTCGTGACTAGTCGACTACAACCCCTGGCAAAAATTATGGAATCACTGGCCTCGGAGGATGTTCATTCAGTTGTTTAATTTTGTAGAAAAAAAGCAGATCACAGACATGACATAAAACTAAAGTCATTTCAAATGGCAACTATCTGGCTTTAAGAAACACTATAAGAAATCAGGAAAAAAAATTGTGGCAGTCAGTAATGGTTACTTTTTAGACCAAGCAGAGGGAAAAAAATATGGGATCACTCAATTCTGAGGAAAAAAATTATGGAATCATGAAAACCAAAAGAACACTCCAACACATCACTAGTATTTTGTTGCACCACCTCTGGCTTTTATAACAGCTTGCAGTGTCTGAGGCATGGACTTAATGAGTGACAAACGGTACTCTTCATCAATCTGGCTCCAACTTTCTCTGATTGCTGTTGCTAGATCAGCTTTGCAGGTTGGAGCCTTGTCATGGACCATTTTCTTCAACTTCCACCAAAGATTTTCAACTGGCTTAAGATCCGGACTATTTGCAGGCCATGACATTGACCCTATGTGTCTTTTTGCAAGGAATATTTTCACAGTTTTTGCTCTATGGCAAGATGCATTATCATCTTGAAAAATGATTTCATCATCCCCAAACATCCTTTCAATTGATGGGATAAGAAAAGTGTCCAAAATATCAACGTAAACTTGTGCATTTATTGATGATGTAATGACAGCCATCTCCCCAGTGCCTTTACCTGACATGCAGCCCCATATCATCGACTGTGGACATTTACATGTTCTCTTCAGGCAGTCATCTTTATAAATCTCATTGGAACGGCACCAAACAAAAGTTCCAGCATCATCACCTTGCCCAATGCAGATTCAAGATTCATCACTGAATATGACTTTCATCCAGTCATCCACAGTCCACAATTGCTTTTCCTTAGCCCATTGTAACCTTGTTTTTTTCTGTTTAGGTGTTAATGATGGCTTTTGTTTAGCTTTTCTGTATGTAAATCCCATTTCCTTTAGGTGGTTTCTTACAGTTCGGTCACAGACGTTGACTCCAGTTTCCTCCCATTCGTTCCTCATTTGTTTTGTTGTGCATTTTCGATTTTTGAGACATATTGCTTTAAGTTTTCTGTCTTGACGCTTTGATGTCTTCCTTGGTCTACCAGTATGTTTGCCTTTAACAACCTTCCCATGTTGTTTGTATTTGGTCCAGAGTTTAGACACAACTGACTGTGAACAACCAACATCTTTTGCAACATTGCGTGATGATTTACCCTCTTTTAAGAGTTTGATAATCCTCTCCTTTGTTTCAATTGACATCTCTCGTGTTGGAGCCATGATTCATGTCAGTCCACTTGGTGCAACAGCTCTCCAAGGTGTGATCACTCCTTTTTAGATGCAGACTAACGAGCAGATGTGATTTGATGCAGGTGTTAGTTTTGGGGATGAAAATTTACAGGGTGATTCCATAATTTTTTCCCTCAGAATTGAGTGATTCCATATGTTTTTCTCTATGCTTGGTCTAAAAAAGTAACCGTTACTGACTGCCACAATTTTTTTCCTGATTTCTTATAGTGTTTCTTAAAGCCAGAAAGTTACCATTTGAAATGACTTAAGTTTTGTGTCATGTCTGTGATTTGCTTTTTTTCTACAAAATTAAACAACTGAATGAACATCTTCTGAGGCCGGTGATTCCATAATTTTTGCCAGGGGTTGTAGTCGTGGCAGCCCTACTTAAAACCGAAATGCATCCACAGCGGTGCCGTGGTACGTGGCTTTGGAACCAGAACCTCCTCACGCTCCATGTTATTATCCGAGCTTCGCTAACCATCCGACCAAGACGAGAGGAAACGGAGGCAGAGAAGCTGCGTGCGGCTGCTGCTGCAGCACGATGACGTCAGATTCTGTGTCGTTTTATGCAACTTTGTTGTTAAAATAAGTAATTCACGGTATTCGCGCTTATGAAAAATATTTGCGAATATGAAAAATAATCGCGATTGGCGAATATTGTAATAATTGTGACTGCCCTATGTTTCATCCCTTCACATTGGTTCAATTAAAAAAAAATCCATATGGATCGTTTAAAATGGGTATTGAGGGGTTGGACATTTCCCTCGTTTTGGTCTCATTACCCTGCGGGTTGTGCTTTGCACAAATTAAACATGCGCTGCAGTAATGTTTTGCATATGCCTAAAACCTAATGTTGCAAAATGATTATTAACCAGGCCAACCATCCCAGCCGTAAAAATGTGACATGGTCCATGACTTACGACAGCTGCCCACTTGAAATGGCAGGACTGGTTTGTTTGAGGATTAGGCATACACACCATCAGCGGTTTGGTGGACATTGTGACGCATTAATTTGCAAAAATTGATTGATTGGATGAATGATAAGCATTGATTAATATTGATTATTACGTGCAGGCCAATCTTAATATGACAATTCAATTCCCGACAATGATCCAGTACTCCAATTAGATCAATACACTGCCTGCCATGTAGGCATATGGGCAAATTTGCCCCCACCACAGTACCCCAGTGCCATATCCTCATGTCCTAGTGAGTCAGAGCGTCACAGAGACAAGGTCGAGTAATCGTGACTGGGCCTGCCTTAGGTTGTCCCAGGGTTTAAGATGGGATCTTACCCGTCATGGGCTCGCAGCCTTCCATACTGGGCAGGGGTTCCAAAGGGTGGGGGAACACCCATTAAGAGGTGTCATGTCAAAACAGTTTTAATTGCACAGAACATCAAACATGCAGGATCATTGA
The DNA here is from genome assembly GCF_902500255.1 of Thalassophryne amazonica. NCBI lineage: Eukaryota > Metazoa > Chordata > Actinopteri > Batrachoidiformes > Batrachoididae > Thalassophryne > Thalassophryne amazonica. The sequence goes on along the minus strand of NC_047104.1, from coordinate 35,319,087 downwards.
AAGTGAATTGAAGTATCTTTTAGCAAATCATCCCAGAATAGATCTGTTGGATTAATCAATGCTTAAACACCAATAATAAATAGAAATAATGACAGAATCAGATACATAAACAATGTTTGGTTTGCAGGAATAACTATGGGACAGGATGGACAATAATCATGTGAAAAGTTGTCCAACAATCTCTATCCTTTAAGGCCTAACTTAATCTGCATACATTAAATAATAATTAATAAGCACTTCATTAGTCATCAGTGCTTTATGAAAGCTTGCAGCTTCTTGTTTGATTTGCAGCAGGCGTTAGTTGCATCGCATGAGAGTTCACATTATTTCAATCAAAACACAGGATGATCAAAATATTGAGTTATTAATATTTGTTGCTTCTACATTGCTATCAGTTCACCCTCACCAACATTAATGCTTTCAACAGGAGCTCTATAAACTTGCTCTATAAACTCTATAAGCTTCTAATGTGCCTCCAAGCCTGAAAGCCCATAATCAACCCAGTTTTACTGTTCACACACTGTACAACCTTCTGCTGTGCTCTTCGGCTGGAGTGATAAATTACACTTTGTTCCCAAAACAAACCACGCTTCAAAAAATAGAACACTGAATGTATTTGGTAAAGTCAATGCAACGTAATGCAAAACAACATTAAAGCTGGAATTGATTAAATCAAATAAACAATATCTCTCTAAATTTAACAGTAACAATCACTTTTAAAACACTAGTAAAACCCCTGTGTTTCATGTGTTATAGCACAACAAATGTCGCTGCATTGTTTCTCAAATCCTCCCTCAAGTTGTGGGGGTGTGGAGTGGCAGGGAGAGGAGGAGGAGGAAAGTGAGCATTTAGAGCTTCCCTCAACAGCTGTGTGTATATACACGCTTCTCCTCCAACACCCCAGACCAAGAACAAAATCCCACAACTGCTACAACAAACAAGCATAATAACCCAACTCTTCTCAAATAAAAACCCAAAAAACGTCCACAGGTCCAAAGAAGACCTGTGTTACATTATACACAACATATTATACACATATGTAGACCTCAACGGAACTATTAATTACAGTGAACTAATAGGAGACTTTTTTTTTCCTCTCTCTCTTTCGCCAACCTTCTGTCAGGTTGTTTGGGGCCCGGAGGTCAAGAACCGGGTATGCAATCACAGTCTCACAATCAGTTTTTAATAGTCCTCAGAGAATCTACCACAACCACTGCTCCCTTCTGTCTGTTATGTGCCATCAAAAAATTAGTGGATCAGTCAATCAACAATTTTTCAATCTTTTAGCAGTATTTAATAACTGATTCATAGCAATGTTTTAGAACCCAAAGACTTCATTGCTTACATGAGCCTGTTTCTGGACAATGAATACCCGCTGGAACTTATTGATCTAATTGGTCAGTTCTGCAGTAGCTCATTCATGATTACTGAGGCAAGATTGGCCAAAAACTGCAATGTTTAATTGAAGCAGTCAATCTGAATTTTCTTCTTTTTCCCCAGACAGAAAAGAACTAACCCACACAAATTTCAAACCAACATCACACAAAAATATATCACACAACAATAAATCCATTCATTAATCACTCTACTGGAATATAATCTTGATCAGCTTTACTTAAAATCTGTTAAGTAGGTGAAACTAACCACCTTTTACACCTTATCCAGTGTACAAAAATCAACCATATTTTAACCACTTCATCCCAGTTATATGATCATTCAATATGGAAAGTAGGAAGATGATAGTATTTATTGTCTTTGAGTTATCATCTTAACAAGATGAAAAGTTTTATTTCATCAACAGATCTATTTCAGAATTCTCCCTCAGAATACTCTCTTTTACTCTCGACACCAACTCACATATACACGTACAAAATTGATTAATGTGCACTTATTTCTCAGTATCTTGACTCCACACTTTGAAATGTTGGAGCGCCAGCAACTGTGACCTTGACAGTTTTATCTAAAACAATTCAAAATAATTACACACAATCTGTCTATATAGCAACAACAGAACAAAAGTAAGGAAAAATTGACAACAGGTATAATCTGCTAGAAAAGAAAGAACTACAACCTTATTTGTACATAAACAAAATTCATGTTGAAAATGAACTTATCTTTGCGAGTGTGTACATTCACACGCAAAGTGTCCATTCTTCACACGCAAAGTGTCCATTCTTCCCACACTTCCAACATGTCAATTTCCTCTTTATCTCACGCTCACAGGCTTTACCTCTGGCCGCTCTGTGGCGCTGACCTTTGCCCTTTCCTGCAAAATACACTTCTTCCTCACACATCATTATAACTGCTCCGGCAGGTTTAAAAACTGCTGTGTTTGGTGCAAACGCATGGTCTGGTGTATTTCTCACTCCACATCTCTCTTGCCTTTTCGTAAAATCACTGGTGTTCTCTTTTATGGTATCAAATGACTTTGTTGTGGAGTTTAACTGTAATTTTCCCGAGAAGTTAACTGTCTCTCGCCACATTTGTAAGTGTTCAGGTGATGCTGGATCTTTTGTCTCCATGTACCTAACATCATTTGACTGTGTGTCATGTTGGCTGTGAGAACAACAGTTGCCCATTTTAGCTGTTCGTGGGGTTATCTCATAAGGAGATCTAAATGAACAGGCTGTTGTTCTTTTTTTCACTGTTTGGTCATCGATCAGTCTGAAGTGTGTCACCTCTTCAACCTCTGAGGTAGGTGACCTTGCTTAGGGCTTATTTTCAGACTCGTAGGCTCACAAATAGGTGTGGTGCGTATAGAGTGTTTACAACTTACTTTGCAGACAGGGCTTCGTTTCTGCCAGTGGGTTAAAACTGGTGACAGGCCCCCGCAATTCAGTTGCGCATGTTCGCACTCATAAAAGCATACTCACACAAACACATTCACACCGCTGCGCTTCAGCTGTTATCACGTTTTAGCTCCGCTGTTATCACGCTTCAGCTCCGCTGTTATCACGCTTCTGCTCCAACCGGCTTTTATATCAGAATTTTACGGCTCATCCACCGAAGGTTTCACCGACCTAAACACTGTACAGTTTTTTTTAACTCGCTATTCCGGACCCGAAAGTGGTCTTTTAGTTGTCTCTTGCTTTATTAATTGCCATTTGTAACCGCTGCCGGCTCAATCTGGAGCCAACAGCCACATCAGGTGTCTGACACAGTGGGAAATGCAACATGAGCATGCGGCTCCATAACAGATGGTCTTTAACCGCTGCGCCATCTGACCTTTCTCTTTCTCTCTCAGAGAGTAAAATTTAACGCTTTACAGCCAGGCCAAGAGATGAACCAAGAAAGACATTATGGTGTTTTTTCCCTCGCGGTGGTCCCGGCCACATGCACACACGTGCGCGTAAAGAAATTCAGTTCTCACCCGTGATCAGACTTTGCCGCTGAATTTGAATGCCTTCACCCCAGTAAGAGTCGACCCGTTAGGGAGGAGACCCATCCCCCGGAAAAGGGTCTGCAGGAACTGGTTCCCGCGCTGCGGCCGCGGTCTTCCACGGGGGGTTCCTCTGTCACGGGCCGACGAGTTTCCGGTCTGTTGGCACCCGGCTACCGAAGGACCAAGATGTCAGAGTCGTTCAGAGTTGGACCTGGAAAGAACAACTCAGTTTACACACACAGAAAATGATCACGAAGGAGACACTGAATTTCTTTCCTGCTCAGGAGAGAACAAATGAGTGAGTCCCTTCATCAAGAACTGTCATCTGCTCTGAAGGCCCCACCCATTTGCTTCTCCTTTTTATTGAATATAGTTACATACAAGCATATAGGAGTGACAATATCACAAAACAATGGAAAGACACAAAGTCTGGTCTCATGTTGATATGAAAACTGTTATGGCTTTGAGCCCTCAGTCTCCTAGGCTTCCCATAATAATGTCCAGCCCTGAACCGGTGTTCCGGTTACAGTGCTCTTTCCTCAAGGCTGAACCATTAATTAAAGATGCACATCTGCGCTTAGCAAAAATGTAACTCAAGCAAAACAGTCTGCACATTCTAGCAAAAGATCATCTGCTCACTTTCTCGTGTGACAGTTTTAATGATTATTTGAACAGTAATTGCTTTGACAATGAGTAATTATTTAAAGGAATAATTGTACAAGAACTCTCACACACGCATACATGTATATATGAAAAATAGAGAACAGAATCAAAGACACGATCACAGACAGTACCTCAAAGTAAAGACATTAATATTTGATAATATATATTGATAATATAGAGAAAACCCTGTCACTGAGCCATAGTTTTTTTGTTTTTTTTTTCATGCCCGTGTTGTAAGACCACTCAATGAGCAGTCAGAGCCGCATTTCCTCAGCCAAATTCTGTCTCTCCTCAGGGAAAGTCTTTCTCTGCTCCACCACCGGCTGCAATGGCTCCTTCCCCAACATGCAGAGACTGATGGAACACATGAGGCACCATTACAAACCCAACATATACTTCTTGTAAGTTTCTCTTAGTGTTGTCACCACCCTTGGAGCTGAACTCATGTATGTGTTAATATTCAGTATTTAAGGTAAATATGCTTTGTCATCAGGTGTGAGAGCTGTCGCACAAAGCTGAGATCTTACCGTGGCCTACTGACTCACCTGCATACATGCTCCAAGGTGCCGCGGAGCAGAGCAAAGATGACCGAAGCCACGCCAGCTCAGCCTGCTGCTGTGACCGCCCCGGTCTTATCTACTGCAATCACTGAGCAGAATGTTCCAGAGCAGCAGTCTGAGTCCACAGCCCAGCAGCTGCCCACTCAAATGCAAAAACCAGAGGGTTCTCTCCCTGCCAGTGTTGCTCAACAAAATTTTACTTGTGCTCCTCTCAGTTCTGCATCCTTGTCAAACCAAGACACCTCTACTCAGCATTTGAGGGAGATCTTTCTGCTTCCTCAACTCAAGAATGAAGCTTCTGTGCCTCCAAGCCTGAAAGCCCAGTCAGTCCTGACTGAACTCCCTGATGTCCACAGTCAAAGCCATCCACAAACTAGGTCTCCAGAGATGGTCCTTCCTGCTCCACCATCAACTCTGCACTCACCCTCGATGTCCACAGCGGTCTGGAAGAAGAATCAAGGTGATCAGACTTTTACACTGAAGCACACTGTCGTAATGCTGCAGAGTTCACAGTTACTCCTATTTCTGATGGAGTAAATGAAAACAAAGTCCAAGTTTATGAGGGACGGCTACGCCACAGCTATGCTAGATGGCTAGCTTCAGTCGCAGCTGACTTCTAATGTTTCAGTTTTAACATTTAAACTAAAACATTCTTCAATTTCAGCTTAAAGGCTCTGATTACTTAATGTTCACATCTAACACAAGAGATACATGTCACTAGTGTATTTGTGTAAGTAACATCAAGCTGGAGTCTTTAAAAGTTGATCAGGCAGAGTAATCCTGAACAGGGAAGTCCTGCTGTTGAGTATCATTGATACCAGCATTATTTGGGGTATTATGCCACGATACTCGATTCGCATGCCCTCTGTGGCAGTACTGGAGCAGTGACTTAAGTTTGAGTAGCAGCTTATGAACATCTCTGCTGAGTCTCTGAAGGAGAACTTCAATTAAACTAGACAGCTGTAGGCTTTAGTGTGAAACTGGAAATGTAGAAAGTTAAAGTAACGTCACCATTTACCATTATACTAATTACTGCTAATCTTAACACTATTTCAGTAAGAATATTCAATTATTATTATTAATTATTATTATTTTAAGTATCTTACAGAGCACAGCATATTGAACAACAACATAAAAGCCATGAGAAATGGGGAGGGAGGGGAAAATGACAACCATTTAGTAATTGTAGAGGGAATAATGGGGTTTGGGTTAGGGTTAGCGTGGGATGAGGAAATAGTGATTGCAGAAAAATAAATCTGACATTTATTATATGAATAGGAAGTTGTCGTTAAATGTGGGAAAAGATGATAATGTAGTCTTGAGTGATCTCAGTGTGCGTGTTGGCCATCAGTCAGTGGGGAAACATTTTGTTGGAAATGGCCTTGTTCTTAAGCCCATGTGAAGCTCCATGGGGTGGCTTTGTTGTGATTTGGTGCTATATAAATAAAAATTAATTAAATTGAAATTAGGGATGCACCGATTCACATTTTTTCAATTCCGATCCAGCTAACTAAATTTGGGTATCTTCCGATACCATTCTGATACCAGAGCTCTATTTGCTTTAATATTATTATTATCATTATTGTTGATTTTATATGAGGATATTTTTATATGAGGATAACGGGGGTATGTCTCATTACTCTGCGTCTCATTGAGACACGCCTCTGTTCAGGAAATCCCTTCCACAGTTTGCACCCAGCAAAATCTTTCAGCAGAAACACACACACAGACGTAGCTCCAGGTTATATCAAAAATTTCCGATCCATAAATTATGTTGTATCGGAAGCCAGTACCGATATTGGATCAGATCGGCACCATCTCTAATTGAAATGGTCTTGTATTATTGGAGATCTGTGCCAGAGTTCAACTGACTGTCACGCCTTAATATTAAACTGAAAAAATCATCTTAAGAATCGGTGATTGAAACAGTGACATCAACCGAGGATGGACTCGTCACAAAGCAGCACAACGGCAACCAAAGACCAACTCACCAGCAGTTTGTTTCACTGATCATAAGTTGTAGGTGATTGATACTTTTCCTTAAAACTAAACAAAAAGTGCCAATGCAGCCAAAGAACCTTGACGCAAGTGCTAATAGTGACATAAAAGAACCGCTCAAACTATTTCTGTTTGATTGTGAAGAATTTAAAAAGCAACATAAATCTACAGAATAACATCTCTTCTAAGTGTAGTCAGAAGAGTATTTGATGACATTATTTGGCCCAGACTTTAGTACCTGTCAGAGAATTTGGTATCTGCAGTCTCAGCATCATTACCAGATGTTACACAACTACTGTTAAATGTATTTTTGTGTTTCTTCAGTTAATTGGGAGGTCCCCCCAAAAAAACAAAAAACAAGACAGCACAGGGACTTGTTAATGTTACAGACATTACTAAAGCTCTTGGAACTGCAATAGTGGGAGTGCATGTTGCATTGCGCATGACCAGAACTAATTTACGTGCAAGGGATCAGGATTCCCGACGATGTCAACAATGTGAACCCAGCAGAATCTAAGCTTGTTTTAAGGCCTGAGGATGCCCCCATGAGTCGTTATGTTACCTTTGGAAACAGCTACTCTGGCTGAGCTTCAGACGGGACTGAAATGTAGGAATGAAAATACAAATGGAAGGAAAAAGGACCTAATGGAACAGTTGTGAGTGGTATGATGCATCCTGTTCGGCCAGCTGTGTGTGCGGGTATACTTTTTTCTAGGAAAAATTGTACTGATTTAAGACCTACTTTAATTTGTTTATGTTGTGGACATGAAGGAGCAAAGCTCTTCAGCATCTCACCATGTCATTTAGGTCTTTCAAACTTTTTTTAGTAAATGCTTCTGGGGAGCATTGGCATGGCTAAAAACCTTCAGCTTCTTACTACAGCTCTCTTAACCCCCTGCCATTTTAAGCATTTTCTTTATTTGCGTCTCACATGCTTGGAAAGATCTCACCATCTCATTTAGGGCCTTCACACTTTATTTTCAATAAATGCTTCTGGGGAGCATTAGCATGGCTATGAGACTTCAGCTTCAGGTGGGGCCCTAACTACAGCCCTTTTAACCCCCCTGCCACTTCCAGCATTTTTATGTGGTATGTTTAGTGGTGTGTTTACCATTGTGTTACATCACCTTGCACAGTGGTAAACATACCACTGTCCCAGCTGTTTTTGAAACGTGTTGCAGGCATCCATTTCAAAATGAGCAAATATTTGCACAAAACAGTTTATCAGTTTGAACATTAAATATCTTGTCTTTGTGGTATATTCATTTGAATATATGTAGAAGAGGATTGGCAAATCATTGTATTCTGTTTTTATTTACATTTCACACAACGTCCCATCTTCATTGGAATTGGGTTTGTAAGAGATTATTAAAAACAAGTCCTTCATTAAGAGGCTAGTAAAAACAAGAAGTCTTTCCAGTTCTTGTTGGACTTATGAAACTAAAGATACTACACTCAACAAAAATATAAACGCAACACTTTTGGTTTTGCTCCCATTTTGTATGAGATGAACTCAAAGATCTAAAACTTTTTCCACATACACAATATCACCATTTCCCTCAAATATTGTTCACAAACCAGTCTAAATCTGTGATAGTGAGCACTTCTCCTTTGCTGAGATAATCCATCCCACCTCACAGGTGTGCCATACCAAGATGCTGATTAGACACCATGATTAGTGCACAGGTGTGCCTTAAGACTTAAAAGACTCAACTTCTAGATGTTTTGTGCTGTTGAACTTAACCGCCGTGAAACAATCATTAAATAAGGTGTCACCAGTTTTTGGTCACCCCTCTCACAACACAACAGTACTGTGGTGAAGTCCAGAGCTAGCTATATATATATATACACACATAAAATACGGTTGTTTACTAACCAATATAACTTTGGTGTCATTAGGAGTTCACGGTTCGGACGATGTGTCCAGGTTCAAATCTGGCTTGAAGATCTTTCTTCTTCTATTAAGGTGGATTAGAACTTTTGTGGTACATGGCACCAACTACTGTACAGGAGGGACCTAGCAGTCAATGTGTGTGTGTGTGACAGTGGTGGGCACAGTTCCGCTAACTGCTAATTAGCAAAGCTAAAAGCGGATTAGCTTTTCAGCTAATTTGGAAAACCATCTTAGCTTCCGCTAAATTTAGCTCTGCTAGCTTTCAGTATTTTTTTTTCCGGTTTAGTGAATAAAACCTAACAGTCAAAATCATACATTGTAGTACTTGCCTATTGCGTGTTTTGCAGTAGTCAAATGGCTGTGAGCTCAGTCCTCCCTCAGCAGAAGAGAGCGAAGCAGGCAGACTGATTGCCCAAAAGGTAGAAAAAAAAGTCATTTTTTTTCAGCATGACAAAGACACAGTGTGGAGGAGACATGAAGCACAACACACTTTTCCCTTATGGTTTTACTCATAAACAACTAATTCCAGACCGTTTTTCAATATTAACGGTAACTGTGTCATTTTTACAGAGGGAAAATACCTCACATATTACATATCTTTTAAAGGAATGCACTAAATTCTGAAGGTTTGAGCTTTTAACAGACACGTTTGCCGAAAGGCATTATGGGGAAAAATGTCCTTCACTGATTGGTCTAAAAACCAATCAATCAATCAATCAACTTTTTTCTTATATAGCGCCAAATCACAACAAACAGTTGCCCCAAGGCGCTCCACATTGCAAGGCAAGGCCATACAATAATTATGAAAAACCCCAACGGTCAAAACGACCCCCTATGAGCAAGCACTTGGCCACAGTGGGAAGGAAAAACTCCCTTTTAACAGGAGGAAACCTCCAGCAGAACCAGGCTCAGGGAGGGGCAGTCTTCTGCTGAGACTGGTTGGGGCTGAGGGAAAGAACCAGGAAAAAGAGATCGATCACTAATGATTAAATGCAGAGTGATGCATACGGAGCAAAAAGAGAAAGAAACAGTGCATCATGGGAACCCCCCCACAGTCTACGTCTAAAGCAACATAACCAAGGGATGGTCCAGGGTCACCCGATCCAGCCCTAACTATAAGCCTTAGCGAAAAGGAAAGTTTTAAGCCTAATCTTAAAAGTAGAGAGGGTATCTGTCTCCCTGATCTGAATTGGGAGCTGGTTCCACAGGAGAGGAGCCTGAAAGCTGAAGGCTCTGCCTCCCATTCTACTCTTACAAACCCTAGGAACTACAAGTAAGCCCGCAGTCTGAGAGCGAAGCGCTCTAATGGGGTAATATGGTACTACGAGGTCCCTAAGATAAGATGGGACCTGATTATTCAAAACCTTATAAGTAAGAAGAAGAATTTTAAATTCTATTCTAGCATTAACAGGAAGCCAATGAAGGGAGGCCAACACGGGTGAGATATGCTCTCTCCTGCTAGTCCCCGTCAGTACTCTAGCTGCAGCATTCTGAACCAACTGAAGGCTTTTTAGGGAACTTTTAGGACAACCTGATAATAATGAATTACAATAGTCCAGCCTAGAGGAAATAAATGCATGAATTAGTTTTTCAGCATCACTCTGAGACAAGACCTTTCTGATTTTAGAGATATTGCGTAAATGCAAAAAGGCAGTCCTACATATTTGTTTAATATGCGCTTTGAATGACATATCCTGATCAAAAATAACTCCAAGATTTCTCACAGTATTACTAGAGATCAGGGAAATGCCATCCAGAGTAACGATCTGGTTAGACACCATGCTTCTAAGATTTGTGGGGCCAAGTACAATAACTTCAGTTTTATCTGAGTTTAAAAGCAGGAAATTAGAGGTCATCCATGTCTTTATGTCTGTAAGACAATCCTGCAGTTTAGCTAATTGGTGTGTATCCTCAGGCTTCATGGATAGATAAAGCTGGGTATCATCTGCGTAACAATGAAAATTTAAGCAATACCGTCTAATAATACTGCCCAAGGGAAGCATGTATAAAGTGAATAAAATTGGTCCTAGCACAGAACCTTGTGGAACTCCATAATTAACTTTAGTCTGTGAAGAAGATTCCCCATTTACATGAACAAACTGTAATCTATTAGACAAATATGATTCAAACCACCGCAGCGCAATGCCTTTAATACCTATGACATGCTCTAATCTCTGTAATAAAATTTTATGGTCAACAGTATCAAAAGCAGCACTGAGGTCCAACAGAACAAGCACAGAGATAAGTCCACTGTCCGAAGCCATAAGAAGATCATTTGTAACCTTCACTAATGCTGTTTCTGTACTATGATGAATTCTAAAACCTGACTGAAACTCTTCAAATAGACCATTCCTCTGCAGGTGATCAGTTAGCTGTTTTACAACTACCCTCTCAAGAATCTTTGAGAGAAAAGGAAGGTTGGAGATTGGCCTATAATTAGCTAAGATAGCTGGGTCAAGTGATGGCTTTTTAAGTAATGGTTTAATTACTGCCACCTTAAAGGCCTGTGGTACATAACCAACTAACAAAGATAGATTGATCATATTTAAGATTGAAGCATTAAATAATGGTAGGACTTCCTTGAGCAGCCTGGCAGGAATGGGGTCTAATAAGCATGTTGATGGTTTGGATGAAGTAACTAATGAAAATAACTCAGACAGAACAATCGGAGAGAAAGAGTCTAACCAAATACCGGCATCACTGAAAGCAGCCAAAGATAACGATACATCTTTGGGATGGTTATGAGTAATTTTTTCTCTAATAGTCAAAATTTTGTTAGCAAAGAAAGTCATGAAGTCATTACTAGTTAAAGTTAATGGAATACTCAGCTCAATAGAGCTCTGACTCTTTGTCAGCCTGGCTACAGTGCTGAAAAGAAACCTGGGGTTGTTCTTATTTTCTTCAATTAGTGATGAGTAGAAAGATGTCCTAGCTTCACGAAGGGCTTTCTTATAGAGCAACAAACTCTTTTTCCAGGCTAAGTGAAGATCTTCTAAATTAGTGAGACGCCATTTCCTCTCCAACTTACGGGTTATCTGCTTTAAGCTACGAGTTTGTGAGTTATACCACGGAGTCAGACACTTCTGATTTAAAGCTCTCTTTTTCAGAGGAGCTACAGCATCCAAAGTTGTCTTCAATGAGGATGTAAAACTATTGACAAGATACTCTATCTCCCTTACAGAGTTTAGGTAGCTACTCTGCTCTGTGTTGGTATATGACATTAGAGAACATAAAGAAGGAATCATATCCTTAAACCTAGTTACAGCGCTTTCTGAAAGACTTCTAGTGTAATGAAACTTATTCCCCACTGCAGGGTAGTCCATCAGGGTAAATGTAAATGTTATTAAAAAATGATCAGACAAAAGGGAGTTTTCAGGGAATACTGTTAAGTCTTCTATTTCCATACCATAAGTCAGAACAAGATCTAAAATATGATTAAAGTGGTGGGTGGACTCATTTACTTTTTGAGCAAAGCCGATAGAGTCTAATAATAGATTAAATGCAGTGTTGAGGCTGTCATTCTCAGCATCTGTGTGGATGTTAAAATCGCCCACTATAATTATCTTATCTGAGCTAAGCACTAAGTCAGACAAAAGGTCTGAAAATTCACAGAGAAACTCACAGTAACGACCAGGTGGACGATAGATAATAACAAATAAAACTGGTTTTTGGGACTTCCAATTTGGATGGACAAGACTAAGAGACAAGCTTTCAAATGAATTAAAGCTCTGTCTAGGTTTTTGATTAACTAATAAGCTGGAATGGAAGATTGCTGCTAATCCTCCGCCCCGGCCCGTGCTACGAGCATTCTGACAGTTAGTGTGACTCGGGGGTGTTGACTCATTTAAACTAACATATTCATCCTGCTGTAACCAAGTTTCTGTTAGGCAGAATAAATCAATACGTTGATCAATTATTATATCATTTACCAACAGGGACTTAGAAGAAAGAGACCTAATGTTTAATAGACCACATTTAACTGTTTTAGTCTGTGGTGCAATTGAAGGTGCTATATTATTTTTTCTTTTTGAATTTTTATGCTTAAATAGATTTTTGCTAGTTATTGGTGGTCTGGGAGCAGGCACCGTCTCTACGGGGATGGGGTAATAAGGGGATGGCAGGGGGAGAGAAGCTGCAGAGAGGTGTATAAGACCACAGCTCTGCCTCCTGGTCCCAACGCTAGACAGTCACAGTTTGGAGGATCCCAAAAAATTGGCCAGATTTCTAGAAATGAGAGCTGCTCCCTCTAAAGTGGGATGGATGCCGTCTCTCCTAACAAGACCAGGTTTTCCCCAGAAGCTTTGCCAATTATCAATGAAGCCCACCTCATTTTTTGGACACCACTCAGACAGCCAGCAATTCAAGGAGAACATGCGGCTAAACATGTCACTCCCGGTCTGATTGGGGAGGGGCCCAGAGAAAACAACAGAGTCCGACATTGTTTTTGCAAAGTTACACACCGATTCAATGTTAATTTTAGTGACCTCCGATTGGCGTAACCGAGTGTCATTACTGCCGACGTGAATTACAATCTTACCAAATTTACGCTTAGCCTTAGCCAGCAATTTCAAATGTCCTTCGATGTCGCCTGCTCTGGCCCCCGGAAGACAATTGACAATGGTTGCTGGTGTCGGTAACTTCACATTTCTCAAAACAGAGTCGCCAATAACCAGAGTTTGATCCTCGGCGAGTGTATCGTCGAGTGGGGAAAAACGGTTAGAGATGTGAACGGGTTGACGGTGTACACGGGGCTTCTGTTTAGGGCTACGCTTCCTCCTCACAGTCACCCAGTCAGCCTGCCTTCCCGACTGCACGGGGTCTGCCAGGGGGGAACTAACGGCGGCTAAGCTACCTTGGTCCGCACCGACTACAGGGGCCTGGCTAGCTGTAGAATTTTCCACGGTGCGGAGCCGAGCCTCCAATTCGCCCAGCCTGGCCTCCAAAGCTATGAATAAGCTGCACTTATTACAAGTACCGTTACTGCTAAAAGAGGCCGAGGAATAACTAAACATTTCACACCCAGAGCAGAAAAGTACGGGAGAGACAGGAGAAGCCGCCATGCTAAAACGGCTAAGAGCTAGTAGCTACGCTAAGCTAGCGGATTCCCAAACAGGGAATCCGACACTAGACAGGCTGTGGAGCAGCACAGGTAACGCACGACAACAGTGCTAAAATAAAATAAAATAAAAATAAAAATCCACTGGACAGGCTGTGGAGCAGCACAGGTAACGCACGACAACAGTGCTAAATAAAAATCCACTGGACAGGCTGTGGAGCAGCACAGGTAACGCACGACAACAGTGCTAAAAAAAAATAAAATCAAAATCCACTGGACAGGCTGTGGAGCAGCACAGGTAACGCACGACAACGGTGCCAAAACAAAACAAAAAACCACTAGACAGGCTGTGGAGCAGCACAGGTAACGCACGACAACAGTGGTAAAAAATAAAATAGAAATCCACTGGACAGGCTGTGGAGCAGCACAGATAACACACGACAACAGTGCTAAAAAATAAAAATCCACTGGACAGGCTGTGGAGCAGCACAGGTAACACACGACAACAGTGGTAAAAAATAAAATAGAAATCCACTGGACAGGCTGTGGAGCAGCACAGATAACACACGACAACAGTGCTAAAAAATAAAATAAAAATCCACTGGACAGGCTGTGGAGCAGCACAGGTAACACACGACAACAGTGGTAAAAAATAAAATAAAAATCCACTGGACGGGCTGTGGAACAGCACAGGTAACACACGACAACAGTGGTAAAAAATAAAATAAAAATCCACTAGACAGGCTGTGGAGCAGCACAGGTAACACACGACAACAGTGCTAAAAAAAAATAAAATAAAAATCAAAATCCACTGGACAGGCTGTGGAGCAGCACAGGTAAAAATCCACTGAACAGGCTGTGGAGCAGCACAGGTAACACACGACAACAGTGCCAAAAAACAAAACAAAAATCCACTGAACAGGCTGTGGAGCAGCACAGGTAACGCACGACAACAGTGCTAAAAAATAAAATAAAAATCCACTGAACAGGCTGTGGAGCAGCACAGGTAACGCACGACAACAGTGCTAAAAAATAAAATAAAAATCCACTGAACAGGCTGTGGAGCAGCACAGGTAACACACGACAACAGTGCTAAAAAATAAAATAAAAATCCACTGGACAGGCTGTGGAGCAGCACAGGTAACGCACGACAACAGTGCTAAAAAATAAAATAAAAATCCACTGGACAGGCTGTGGAGCAGCACAGGTAACACAGGACAACAGTGCTAAAATAAAATAAAAATCCACTAGGCAGGCTGTGGAGCAGCACAGGTAACACACGACAACAGTGCTAAAAAATAAAATAAAAATCCACTGGACAGGCTGTGGAGCAGCACAGGTAACACACGACAACAGTGCTAAAAAATAAAATAAAAATCCACTGGACAGGCTGTGGAGCAGCACAGGTAACGCACGACAACAGCGCTAAAATAAAATAAAAATCCACTAGGCAGGCTGTGGAGCAGCACGACAACAGTGCTAAAAAATAAAATAAAAACGAAAGCGTTAGCAAGCTAGTTAGATTGCCAACGCTGATGAAGGTTAGCTGATAAAAGTGCTCCGTCGCGATGCTTCGACCGTTAGAGGTCTTCTTTAGGCGTTGGAGCACGGTGAAAAAGTAAAAAAAAAGTAAAAAAGTCTTGAAAAAGACTGTTAATTCAAAGAACTCAAACAGCTCAGTTCAAACAGCTAACAGATACAGCAGAACACCGCTCCAGCAGAACACCGTAACCAACACACAAGTTACTGTAATGTGTTGGTTTTTACAAACAAATGTCTATTTGTTAATATGTAATTTTTCATTTGTGTAAAAAAAACAAAAAAACAACAACAAAAAAACAGCATTTGCAAAACTGAAAATTCTGTTTGTGAAGTGTAATTCAATCATGACCGGCACTGGCTGCTATTCACACTCCCATCTAGTAGATGGCAGTGTTTGATGCATTTTGACAGGGAGGGTGGGGGAAGTGATCTAAAGAGACATTTGAATTTTCTCAAACTTTCAAAATTTCATGCATCCCTTTCAAAGATATGTCATGTGTGATATTTCTCTCTGTAAAAATGACAGTTACTGTTAATATTGACAAACTGTCTGGAATTAGTTGTTTATGAGTAAAACCATAATGGAAAAGTGTGTTTGCGTCATGTCTCCACACTGTCTTTTTGCATGTTGAAAGTAAATGACTCCCCCCCCCCCCCCCTTTATGGGCAACAGCAGCCGGCCCACTCTGCGCTCTTCTGCTGAGGGAGGGCTGAGCTCAAAGCTGTCTGACTACGTAAGTCAAAAGCTCTAAAACGTTTTGCAGTTTATCGGTTTAGTGTTATAAGAGTTAACTTTTCAGTTAGCAGATTAGTGGTTATGGAAGCTAACTTTTCTGAATGCTGTGCCCACCGCTGATCACCATTTTCAAATGGCTCTTTTCAACCAGACATGTCAGTCATCTGGGGTGGCACCCGGATGTCCAGTCAGATTTCAGAGGGGTCCAGTGCCAACCTGTCCTCCCCTCTAGCTCTGCCCATGCCAGGAAGTGTTCAACATTTGACTCATCCATTTTATACGGAGTGGGCTGCTGGAGCAGCAGTATCACAAGCACTGAGATGAGACTTGACAAGGTGATTATGTAGGCCATCTCTGTCCTGGGAAGTCCCCTGGACTCTGTGCAAGAGGTGGGAGAAAGGATGATGGCGAGACTGTCATCCCTGTTAGAGAATGCATCCCACCCGTCTGCACTACAAAGCTCTTTTAGTGACAGGCTGCTCCACCCAGTGTGTGTGAAGGGGCGATACAGCGGGTCCTTCTTTCCTGCTGCTGTCAAACTCCACAACCAGCAATGTTCCCAGTAGGTCACACAAATCATTAATATTGCTTTAGTAACACTTTTTCAGCCATTTGCAATAATACTACACAATCTGTGCAACAGTACTTGTACACTCATGTACAACATCACTTGAACACTGCTTGTATATAGTGGAATCTATTCTACTGCATATATTATTACTCCGCACAGAACTTGACTTCTGTATTCTGGTAATTATTTCTGTTCTACCTTATTTTGCACCCTTGCACTGTTGTTCTCTGACTGTCCCTGTGCTGGTGTAACATCATTTCCCAGTCACAGGACTGTTAAAGGATCATCTTATCTTATGTGTAGTGGCCACTGGTATCACTCTGTGCCTCTGACTGAAGGTTCTTGCCTGCTTAGTTTTCATCTGGAAAGTTTTGTGGAATATTTCGGGGGAAAATTGTACTTATGTTTTTTTTTCTTGCTTTCACCCTCAATTTCCCATTTTCCCTTGTTTCCTGCCTGTTCTGTAATGTGTATCTACTTACATTATGCTACCATCGACATTAACACTTGTCCGATTGTCTGGGACAAGTGTGAACTGATCTGACAAGCAATAGCTCTAAATCGTTGTCCGACCGGACAAGTTGTTTTCTCATTTACATCACGTCTTGTGTCACACCTTGCAAGAAAGCGTCTTCGGTTTTTCCCTCCACTCTCCACGCAGCGGACAATCGGAAAACATGATAACACCGGGTTCTCCCCAGACAATGGAACAACGGTGCCGCGCCACAGTGTTCTGACAGCACCGTCACACTCTGCTGAACTGCGCCACCTTGGGCAATAATTGCCAACAGCACTGCTATACTAAAAATTTCTGGGGAGAACCCTGTATCATGTGTGCACAAGACCACTGTATGGAGTGTGCGTTCGTAGCGTCTTCTTGCAAGATGCTGTGGCGGAAAACATTAGATAACGAACATCACACTGATTAACACGCCTTTTGAAGAATATATTGAACAGAATGTCTTTTCTAAAACCTCCGAAACCGGGCCAGATACCAGGGAAAACACCAGTCAAATGCAAAGCATCAACCCCTGCAAGTGTAAAAGCTTCAAAGAAGAGGTATGAAGAGAAAGGAAGAGAGGAAGTTTGTGAGTAGCTGGACACAGGATTATCCGTGGCTGGGGCACAAGGAAGAGGACAACACAATATACTGGTATGTCTGTCGGGATTTTCCTTCAATTGTGGACCAGTAAGTTATTTTTAAATGTTGAAATAAAATAATTTGATTTGCTTTATCAAAAAACATACTGGCAAATGATCATGCATTGAACAGTGATGAATTCAGAAAACGCACAGGAGAGAAGCAGATGCATATTGGCATTTACCAATTATTTTAAGTTTTCCCCAATTATGAACAATCGCAGGAGAGAAACATTATGAGCTCTGTCTTGGTTAACGGATTAAAAAGCTAGAGACTATGCATGCAATATGTAATAAAATTTATTTTTTGGAAATTAAATTTTACCGCCCACACAGGAGAGAAGCAATTTATGAAAAAGTGTAATTTCAGTACTTCCACAGTAGCATGCCCCCAGACACCCCTAGGTGACACACGCCATTGGCATATGTATCACGTGCCTTTGGCACTCTTCACGCAACTCGCGCCTGTGGCGCTCGTTTGTCTGGACAACCAGCTTTTCATATAGGACAAGTAAACCACCAGGGTGACTTGTCCTATGGACAAGTACACTAAAAAGCTTAATGTCAATGCCTGTTATGCCTTAAACTTTAAATTCTGGCTGGCATTGTGGTGGCTTTGTTTACTGGTTATTGCCTTGGCTCACCTCAACTCCCATAATGCCTTGTACAATATAAAATGGATGTTAACTGTGCACCTGCTATCACGAGCAGCTGCTTGTCATCATGAGCATTATATATTGTCCTGTGAAATTCATCAGAATTATAAAAAAAGAAAAATTGTAGACAAATGTTGACTGGGTGGCTCACTGTCGCATCCTGAAAATTTACAAAATCCCCAACAAGTTACGAAACATTGTAGTTGACCTATACTGAGTGATGTGTTGTTCAAGGACAGAATCTCAGAATTCTTCCAGTGAATACTTGCATTTTGTCAGGAATGTTTTGTGGCTCTTTAACTGTTCGGTGCTTGCATGGGCAGGGTCTTGGGTAGGATTCTGCAGGTCAGCAGTTGAGGTGTTTTTGTTGACAAGAAACATTTTACTGACCTAAATTTCCTGGACAGTGCTGTGATCTTTGCATGACCAATGAATACCCTGATTGCAGCACTTTTGAAGTTGAGTGATAAGTTGGAATGTCTGGGTTTGCGGTTGTCTTGGATCAAGACTAAAATTCAGGCTTTAAATGACCTCTTGGACCTAGCTATCTGAAGTGTCTTTGTATACAGTTAGTCTCAAACTTGTACAGACATTCACTTATCTCAGTGTTGATGCTTGTGTCTGTGGATTCTTTGAGATCATGAGACACCTATGAAAATTTTGTGGCGCCAGGGCACTGGACAGACATATTTGGTGATGCCAATACCCTTGTAGGAGAAAGAAAGTTCACATTTGTAGGATCGGTGTCTTGTAAGAGTTGAATGCTGACCAGTTCCCTAAGGGGTGACTAGATGTCTTTCGTACTAGGTGTTTTTGGAAGATTCTTGAGTACACTGGGAATGTTGGGGAGGCTCAAAAGAGGAATAACTGTTGCACTGAGTGAGCATCAGCTACAATATTTTGGCCATGTGGCATGTTTCTCTTGGCATGAGTTAGCGCATAGGTGCCTCAATGTTGAGGACCCCAGAAACTACCAAGGGGACGCCCACATTTCACCAAACTGTTGCAGGTGCATTGCTACCTCTGTGGTCGGGATGGTCCAGCTGTCTGCTTGGGTGGTTACCATTCAGGACAGGACCCAAGGTGGTTTCATAATGGATGTGGCACCAACAGAGGTGCCCAGGTCTGATCTGAGCTGTAGACAACTGTATGTGAAGGACTTATTGTTGAGGGTGAACTTGCATGGTCTTTTGGCTGCAGTAGTGGCATCAAATAAGTTTGTACCATCCCTAGATTTGTATATAGCGAAGATAGTGGGCGGAGTCACGCCTGGCTGTGTGCCAACAAGGAGCATGCGTTGCCATTACCAAAGAGGGCAAAAGGCGATGTTTGAATTGACCATTTACCGCATCGTTTTACTTTACAGCTACAAGTGACACTGTGTGATCGTGCTGTTGTGCATTCAGACGGATTTTACTTGGATTGGATTTTACTTAAATGCATGTATGCATTCACTCTCTTTCTCTCTCTCATTCACTCCATGGTCAGTGTGCAGTGAGTACTATTTTGGGCCAAGTTGGAAATTTTATGTCATTAGGATCTTGGGACAACATCTTGAGAATTTATCTGTGGATTTATTTACATTGCAGGGTTCTCCCAAGAAAATTTATATATAGAGCTACAACTCCCTGAGGAAAAACTCACCTTACAGCCGTTGTATTTAGCATCCACGCTACCTTCACTGTCAAGTGGCAATTTCCGGTGTCGCAGACCAAACAGTCTGTCCCTAAAAATTGGTCCGCCTTTTGCATCTGCACATGCGTCATTTTGGACCACAGCAGCACGTCTAAGACGGCGTCTCTTTACCCAAAGCAATCAAATGGATTCATGGGATTATTAACCATCAGATGATAAAGGTAAAACCTCTTAAATCATTCTAAAGTCAGTTTTAAGCAAAAACAAGGCCGTTTTAAGCAGAAACTCTGCGAAATTCTGTGACTGTTTGAAATGGCCCACGCACAGTGAACGCATCAGTTAGGAGCTCGTTTAGCCGTGGTACTCTGATTGCTTCCGCCACCTTTTATGATGAAGTAATGCTGAATTTATGTGAAAATGATTGTTGTACAAAAGCTTCAGATATCTGTCGCTGAGATAGATGATGACTGGAGTGCAGTTTTAAGCAGAAATTAGGTTTTAATCCGCGAAGCGCTGCTAATGACGAATGCACAGATGCTAAAGGTGAACCGATTTTTATGGGGCACCATTCGGTCAGCGACACCAGACCCAGCTTTGTAAATTTCGTCCAAAGCATACTTGTCACTTCGCGGATGCGCCAATTCTTGCACCAGCTGTACCACAGTCAGTGAAGTTCGACAATAAATAAATAATGATGTGGGCAGATTTCGGAATATGGGCGGGGATGATGAACTAACATGTATCTGTGGTGAAAATTTTGTCAAAATCCGTGCAGTAGTTTTGATGTAATCCTGCTACCAGACAGACAAACGCAGGTCATTTTATTACATCCTTGACTGATGTAATAAACAAAAACATAATTTATGGGTAAGTTTTGTATAAGTTAAGAACACATTGCTGGGCTCGACAATAGCACTGGTCCGATGGCCCGGCGGCCTTTTTTTACATGTTCCGGGCCACCACGGGCCAGTGAAGTTCATATTTCACTGGTCCGTATGGCCCAGTAAGAATTAAAATCGCTTTGGGCAGATTTATTAGTCTAATGTTCACACCGGGCGCGATCAGATGCTACAAATTCGCGGGGGTCGCGTGGCAACGGACGCGCCTCCTTCGCCCGGTGTGTCGCTCTGCTTTTGCTGCGAAAATTCACCCCGGTGCGTCATCAAATAGGAGGAGCTTCCATTCAGCTCGCTGGCTCCGGTTGTCAGTCAAGTTAACATGACGGACCTTGATCACACGGAGCGAGTTGTTGTGGAAAGCTGACAAACGTCATGAGACGTTCCCAATTCAGGCAGTATCATTATTTGCTGCAGGAGCTGCGTCTGGATGATGGCTGCTTTCAGCGGTCCTTCCACCTCTGCAGGACCCAACTTAAGGACCAACTGTCCCGTTCACGCGCGCACATGTAAACAATTAAAAAGAAAAAGAAACTCCGCTCCCGCTGCTGTGGGGCTGCTGCTCCTCCAAAAACTCTTGTCATAGTTGTGAAATAAAGGACAAAAGAGACATACGTCCTGCTCACAGGCTGCTACCAGAGACAGGACATGTTGCACCACTTCGCAATGTTGGGAACATTGCCGAAGTGCAGACAAACTTCGTCTGCAGGCGCATCTTCTGATGTGGCGCAAATTTCGGTTCAACATCGACGCGTCATTTTCACTTAAGCAAGATCGAGCGCAGTGAATATTATGAATTTCTTGAAACCTCCTGCCCCTGGGCAGAAACCAGGAAAGCAAAGGAAAGAACAGCTATCACCCTCAAAACAAGCACAGAAGAGGAAGGCTGCTGATGCTGAATATGAGAAGAAAAGGGTGAGGAAAACTTGGCAAACTTCCTGGAAGAAAAGACGGCCATAGCTGGAGCGTGATGAGGAGAGTGAGGTTGTCTTCTGTGGAACTTGTAGGGCCATGCCAGAATATGCTAACAAGTAAGTATAAATATACCATGTCCTGGTAGACAATGTGGTATGATTTCATACGCCAGTTTAAAAGTCTAATCAGTATGCCCTTGTGGAAACCCCACGGTGACATTAGCAAGGGAACTTGGTTTATGAAATTTAACATATTAATTTTGTAAATGATCAAGAAATAAATTTATTTTTGTATTAATGTCTGAGTGTTGAAAAAATTCCTATCAGTTACCTACCGACATTTTTTTCAAAGTTTACTCACTTTAAGGTTTTTATCATGTAGTATAAGAATTTTGTGTTTGTTTTTCAAGTGTTTTTACATTAAGGAAACCCAATTCTAATGTCTGATAAAAATTCTTATCAGTTACCCCCCGGTTCGGCACAGGCGTGAAAGTATGGGCCAGTGATATTTTCATCCGGGCCAGTAACTTTCAGATTCTACTGGCCCTGTGTGCCAGTGCATAAATTGCCTTATTGTCAAGCCCTGCATTGATATACGTCGTAATACACAGAGTACCTCAAAATTTTTGGCATGCACAGTATTTTTGACGTATGCCAGCGTATGACTCATACGTCCAGCACATGCGGGACATAAGTTGGTGTCAAGCTATACAATTGTTGACACACACGTCTTGTAAACTATTCATAAGTTGAAATATGTCCATTAATGCTGTCCATTGATTGGCTGAAAGCTGCAGTTCTCATGCGAACAGGTCTGTTTGAAATATTTAAACCATTCACACTCTGAGTAAATATAAATCTTAATCTCACCTGTTACATCGTTTCAGTCTGATTCATCATCACAGCTTGTCAAACATTTAACTACATAAAGCGTCCTGATTTTGGAAAACGTTTGAAAATACTTTAATTCCTTGTCGCGGCTGAAACTTGGACTGCGCAGGACTGATCAGACCACGAACGGCGCGTAAAGGTTGAGTCTGTGCTTCATTCATTCATTCATTCATGCCAATGTTTACCATAGGCATCCGTCAACTCTCAAGTATTCTGCATGTGATGAAAATAAATCCCATGGTCCACCAAAGACAGAAATAAAATGTTAAATTACTCTATTTTGCCTCTGTGTGGAGATGAGACGGTGTGCCACAGCGTGTTCCATGACGTACTTGTCAGTGTTTAAGTGTTCCACCTGCCAAACAAAACGGCTCTGCTTACAAACTAAGCCATACTTAACTATCATGACCTGCACCACACCATACACTACCGACCTGAACCACTCGGTGGAAACTGGGCTGTCAGCATGCAGCACGCTGGCTAAATCATCACGATGTGACTGCTGCATTCATTTATTAGACGTACGCCATCGTATGCCTGCATTTTTAATATGGTCACAGGGTTCTCACCAGCATTATAACAGCGTAACGGTTTTTTTTTATAATTAATTTTTTCTGCTATACCTTAAAGAGCATCTGTGAGTAATATTTACCTTTTTATGCTAAACTGACCTGTTATGGTCTTCTGAAACAGTTGATAGTTGTATTTTAGAACTTAAAAATGGCAGCACTGCCACACTGTTCCACAGTCTCACCCCTGTAATAAAATGCAGAATCTTGTTTGTTTGGATTTTATTAATTAATTTTGAAGTTATTTTCCCTTAATTGATAGCCATCCTTTCGATCCCTGAACAATTTCTGTATGTTTTTTGGTAAAAGGTTATGTTTTGCTTTGTACAAGATCTGTGCCGTTTTGAATTTTAATATATTTATTAATTTTAATATTTTTGACTTTTTGAAGAGTAGGAATGGGTGTTGATTCTGCTTATCAATTCCCGTATCAGTAACTCCTATGAATTTTTATGCATCCTAAAAGTAGGCTTTACAGGTTTTCTATGTCAACATTTTGAGTCTTAAAGTAAATAAATATGAAATTAGTCACTGGATCCTTGATTTCTGGACATAAATAAAATCTGTACATGGTCCTGTAGTTTTTGTCAAAAGCATTTATATTCAGATATTGATGACACAAATGTCTCTGAGCTGAGCTCTCGCAGCCGGCTGCACTGCATGTCAGGATGTAATTCATAAATAACGGATGACATCTCATTTTGGGAGGGAAAAATGTTTTGGTCTGTTGTAGTTTGTTTGTATTACAGCATTTGGAAAGAGGTGTCATTTGATTTAAAACTGCGATTCGCTTCGAAGTTAATAATTCAAGAGAGCCACGCAGCATTTGGAGCTGTGCGAACAGAACGGAGGGTGATTCTCGTTTCTTGCCTGCAACAAGACAAGAGTCCCAGTTAGTGATTTTAGTCCACACAAAAGGGCTCAGGATTGACATCTTTAAATGGCTTTGAGAGGGGCTAAGAAGCAGACTTGCCGCTTCTGAAAAGCAGCGAAGCAGAGAGCCAACAAAGCAGCAGGTCAGAGCACTGCCTCGTTGCTTCAAGCACAGCCGCTGCAGAAGCGGTTAATTACAGACCCACTGCAGGGTCTGCAATCAATGTAGAGAAATGATCATTTTCTCGATAAACACCCTCATAAACAGCCGCTCTGAAGGACCGATAAGGGAATCGTTAAGCAAAAAGGATATTGATGCCGGTGGATAGAATCATTTCTTAACGAATCTTGAAAAGAACCGGCTTTTGATACCCAATCCTAAAGAAGAGTGAGCGAGTGGTCTTGATAGCCGACATTATGGATGACCAGTATTGCCCCCTGAAGAATAGTTAGTGATTTTATTGAACTCATGTAGTTATTGCTCCAGATCTCAACATAGTAATTGAAATCCGACAAGACAATGGAACAGTGTAGGATGCAGAGTGATTTGTGATCCAGAACGTGTTTTCCTTTAACACTGAAATGCTTCTTGATGTGTGCTTTCCATCTCATTTTCTCATCTATTATTGCCCCAAGAAATTTATTTTCATTAACCCTTTCAACATGTACCCCATCTTTCTGTATTTGTACTTGCTCATTCATTCTGCAGTTCCCAAATAACATTAGTTTTGTTTTATTTAAGTTTAATGACAATTTTTTTCAGTCAAACCATTTTTTCAAATTGTTAATACCTTCAGTGATTTCACCCCGCATTTCCTCCAGAACCATCTGCCAAGCTAGAAACTAGCTGCATCCAAGTAAGGGAAAAATACTACTAAGAGGAGTGATTTTAAATGAGGAAAGTTTCTTTTTCTTCCCCCTTTTCCCTTACCAAAATGGGTGCTGCACTTACTGCAGTTTATTGTCTGGAATAGCCCCAGATTGCATTTCACAGCTTCTAGAATTCATTTTCGGGGAGATAATTTTAGGTTTCAGTGTTGTTTGTTTGTTTGTTTTTCACCACTTTCATCCCTGCTCCAGGTTAGTTAGTGACACATATTACAGGCTATTTTAATGGCATTTGACAGGATAAAATGTGATTATTTCCGCCATCTCTTCCCTTCTTCCTTTTCACACTCCTGCACTAGGGGCTGTGCTCTGCACTGCTTGATGTTGCTGCATACTCATTGGTGGTAGAAAAACCCTTCATACCATTTTTTACATAGCAGAATTACTGTCATTTGCAGCACCAGGTGAAAACGTGAGGTGCTGTGATTTTTCATTGCCAGTGACAGTTTAAATCTTTGAAAGATACAACACAGTTTTAGGATTGTGTACAACACTGTATAAAAACAGGAGGCCGTGACTGTAGGCACCATTAAAAAAAAAAAGTTCACTTTTGTAATGTTATAGATTAATTCATCTCTGTAATATCTCTCAATTGTACCATTAGGTCCCATAAAATGTAACATTAACCCTCTGTATTCGATTGATGTACCTCCATGTCAAAAGTCATATGACCTAATTAAGCTGACGTAGGACACAATCTGCTCCACTCTGTCTGTTTTGAATACATGTCGAACGTGTGGAATTCAACCTGCACACCACATGAAGTTATGATTAATAATTTACACAGGTTTTTTTGGGGGATAATATTCTCATATTTGCTGCACGTTTTACAGATACCTGCAGTAAAAATGACTCATTTCCTCATTCAGCTGCACAGGAGAGAGGTCTGGAAAGAAAAAAAAAAAAAAAGACTCCCTTATCTTCAGCAGGAGAAAGGGGTGCTACCATTTGTAGAAAACTCAGGAGCTAACCAATCAAAATCACCAACTCCACGTGGGTTTGATGACAACCCACAGACCCCATGTGGGAGTGTGTGTGTGCGTTTTGCGAACGGGACTTTTCTTCAGTCTGTCTGCGACAGGAAACAGGTAAAACACTTTTTTTATCACTGGTGTAAAATATATTTCCTAATAATAAATGATTCCCAATCCATGTCATTTGGTTGCTGAGAGAAGAAAATTGTGGTTTCATGCAGAGCGAAAATCAGACGGCAATCAATTTTGAAAGCTGTGTGGTATTTGCTGTGCTTAGACTGTGTTTTTAGTGTGTGTGATGGAGTGTTTTAACGTGCGTGGTTAATGTGTGGTGTAGCTATTTTATTTATTTTGTCAAAATAATCAGGCGTCATGGATCAGCGCATCGTGTCTTTCTTTCTTTTTACTACATGAAGACGTTCGAAGCGCGGAGCACGTCATCAGAGTCTGAACCAGAGCGTGATCCATCTGATGATGAAGTGGGCTTTATTGTTCTGGTCTGGACAAACACGAGAGCAGTTGGATTCACCTATCTGTTCGCACAGATCTGCACAGTGGATCGGACCGTGCTCTTCTCTTTTCAGCTTCTCCAGGACTCGGCACTGCAGAACTCTGCTGCAGCGCTGACTCCTGGAACACAGAGCAGGCTCCAGGGGCGGCAAACACAGGAGTTCAGGTAGAGGACCCCCCCCCCCCCCCCAAAAAAAAAAAGTCCAGGACTTTGTCTATTGTTTGTTTGTTTTGGCCACTAACACAATCGGGACACTCTGTACCAACACCAATAAATATGCTAGGAATTAGGGAAAAATACACATATATTGACATATTGAGGTGGAATATCTGTACAAATTTTTTGGGCTTATATGCATTGGACAGGAATTGTTTTTCTGAGTGGCACAAATATAATTTCTGTGGCATCTTATTGCATGGAAATAGCCACAAAAAATGTCTGAATCATTTCCTGCATTTGAATGTGAATTGTATATAATTTTATGCTGCATTTTTACATATATTTTTGACATTCTAGGTTATAAAAATGGTTTGTTAAACATATTTCTGCTTTTCACAGTAAAACTGTGAAAAGTATAACTTAACAATATAACTTTTTTTCCTGATTCAAGTTTTAGGATTTGGGGTGAATTTTGGGTCACTGTTTTCATACAATATGTCAGAATGAAAGAAAAACTGTGAAGTCACACAGGTGCTGAAAAGAAATTACACCAAACAAGGCCAGGTAAACAGTTTTTAAAGGCAAACTATGAAGGTAAAACCAAAAGTAGTCAAAAATAGCCAAGACTCCAGAGGGCTAAAACCAGGTGACTCTTTGATAATCCATTTCTTGCTGTCCATTTTTCCTCATTAAAGGGAAAACACCTGGTTTACCATTAGACTAAGTAGTATAACCTAGACTCAGTGTGAATTTTGTTGTTTATAGCAGTGTTTGTCCTCTTTAAAATGTAGAAGAGGACATAAGAAATGGTTTGCATAAATGGGATGATTCCATCACAACAAAGACTCTGATGGTGATGCATGTGCTGTGTTCTGCATTTCTTCTGAAACATGGTTCTGAGTTATTGTTGTGCAGTGTTTGGGAGGCGCTCGTCTACACAGAGTACAGAGAGACTGTGTACAGATGACGTAGCCATTTTCAATGAGGTTCCCAAAGCATTACAGCTATTTCTACTGGCTGAATATGACCTTGCTAAATTAGAAACTTTCTGCATTGGACTTGAAGATAACTCTTAGCGATAGCATCAATTTAATGAATGTCAACTGTTTCAAGTATCTTGACAATTGCATAATTTATGAGTGCTTTATGGAGAACCTAGGTCTGTGTCCATTTGAGAGAAATTCAGAGTATTTGTTTGGCATGAACTTAACCATTGAAGCCCCTTTCACATTGGCGTATTCGTAGAGCTGCTCATTGTGGCATATCGTCTACGCTGAGTTGAGCAGCTCTACACCCACTTTTAGCAGCTCTACGTCGCGTTTTTGCTCCCAACGCAGCAGTATGTTGAGGGCTACG
Organism: Thalassophryne amazonica; assembly: GCF_902500255.1. NCBI lineage: Eukaryota > Metazoa > Chordata > Actinopteri > Batrachoidiformes > Batrachoididae > Thalassophryne > Thalassophryne amazonica. Next base: position 35,291,223 of record NC_047104.1, on the reverse strand, counting down.
CGCGTAGGATGGAAGAAATTAAACATGTTTCTTCGGCGTCGAGTGCTGGACACAGTTTTAAGCAGGTCTGTGCAGCACAGCGTTACTGCATGCAAGTCTGTGCAACACTGCGCTTCTGTACACAACCAAAAACTGAGTGCGTGCATCCAGCTGGAGAACATGAGCACACAGCCCACAGCGCCTGTGTGCTCAGAACAGGGAATCGAACCTCAACTCAGAAATCCAGAAACACAACAGAAACAGCAGGTCGGTTGGTCTCTGTGTGTGTGTGTGTGTGTGTGTCTCTGTCTGAACAAAACGGTGACTTCGCCCTGATCGATCAGCTCTGATCGAACCGGTGACTTTAAAATAAAAGCGCACTCGCTGCATGTCGTGCTCTCGTCAAACGCCCTGATCAATAAGGTCTGATCAAACCTGTGACTTTAAAATAAAAGCGCACTCGCTGTATGTTGTGTGCTTATCAAATGCCCTGATCATGGCAGTAATGCAACTGTAAAAACGTCATGATACAGTCCACTGTTTTCCAAGTGTAGTGATGTGTTCTGCACAGCCCGCAGGAGTGAACTGGGCTTAAATAGCGGCAACACGCGACTGTGTGCACACATTAAAAAAAGCGAACACATGCAGCTGCAAGCATGAAAAGAACACGGAAAAAGACTGAGTACACGTGCATTTCTGGCGTATTTAAATGAAACACAACGCTGCAATGCGCAGCTCTACGAACACGCCAATGTGAAAGGGGCTTGAGACCAAAATTAAAGCCAACAATCAATGCCTTACATCACTGCTAATGTATGCTAATGAAACCATCAAGTGGGACAACTTTTAACAATTTAACATAGTCATTGCAGGGCCATTATGAAAATGGAATCATTGAATCAGCAATGAAGATGTACTTGGGGTGAGCTGACATGCAAGACAAAGATATTAAGCGACTCACAAATGGTCTGTGTTATTTAGGGGAAACCTACGAGATGAACAGTGACAAACCGTTGAAGGCCTTGCTGTACATCTTGCCCATCCTAAGTTGTCACGTGGTGTTTTTGATCAGTGGAAGAACAGTTTTTAATCACCAAAAATGGAGACAGTTCATCAAACCAGTGGAACTGTCAGTCAAAAAACAACTCATGAGTACACAAGAAATCGAGATCAACAAAAAAATACATAATTATTCCTTAAATCTTTATTCTTAAAATTCCTTTTCATTTTTGTATTTGTTCAAAATAGAACTGTAAAATTTTGAGTTGTCCATCAAAAGTCTGTGGGTAAACGCAACCAGCAACGATTCATTTTGGAACATGACTGAAGCAATTCGGAGCTCCGCAATGGTCATGTGATGGACATAAAATATTGACGTGGAAATGCTCTTGGATGAACGTGTGCTGTCATTTTTTATTTTATTTTTTTTTTTAAGTGTACCTGTGGGTTAATAGACCAGTCCCTGAGTGTAACAATCCACGTATTATGTATAACAAAAACTACAGTTTAAAAAAATAATCTTTGGCTACAATATAGCGTGTTCTTTTCTCACATTTTCATCTGCATAACATTGCAATCTTGGCCACCAGAAGTTAAGGAGACATTGAAGAGCAAGACACACCCAAAATGTAAGTATATATTTGTTGTTTGTCATTGTGGAATGCAAGTGTCTGTGCTTTGTAGTTGGAATCGGGCCTGCAGCAGCTAATGCTAATGCCACTTCTCGATACAGCAGCAACAGTTAAAATTTTGACGGATAATGACTGCTGTCCCAGGAGTTGCCACAAGGACAGTGTAAACCTTAGAATAGTGCAGGATCCACAATCAATTGCTGTAGATCAGGGGTGTCAAACTCAATTGCACAGGGGGCCAAAATCCAAAACGCACTTTAGGTCACGGGCCGAACAGGATGAACATTTATTGAACACATTAAAACTTTTAAAACTTAACTTTGTTGAACATGAATGTGAATAAAAACAGACAGGACTATTATTCCGGAATAAATCAACTTAAACCTTAAATAACTTATATTTTGCTCTCCATAAAATATATCCTGTCTAAATTGTACAAGTTAGAAAAAAAGGTAAATGTTAAAAGAACAAACATTCAAATGTCATTTTATATAAAAAAAATAAACTTAAATTTAAACTTACTAAAATATCCCAAAAGATTTTGCTCTCCACAAAATTATATCCTGTCAAAATTATTCAAATTCAAAATATGAACATGTTGCATAACAAAACCTGGAAATATAAATAAAATTTCAGCAGTTCAAATCAAATCATTCAGTTTTCTTTGCTCTTATGTCGTTTTATCAGAGCTGGATGCCTGGCATCTTTTTTTGGCAACAAGTTTGTTTATGTTTGGTGTGAGTTTCTGTGTTGTGGAGATTCTCAGGATGGACTGCAGGTGCTCATCAGTGAGACGACTCCTGTGTGCTGTTTTGTTAGTCTTCATCACTGAGAAGAGCTTCTCACACAGATACGTGCTACCAAACATGCACAAAGTTCGAGCCACATTTAGACGGAGCTGGGGCATTTCTGCAGGAGTGGCGTGAATAAACTGTGCGGGCCCTGCAGTGTCGTACTTTGCCTTCAGTGTGCCATTACACTGCAGCTCAAACAGCTCCATCTGAATCTGCACAGGTGCAGTTTCCACATCGACAGCAAATGGGTTGCAAAGCAACTCAAAATTCTTTTTTGTTCTTCAAAGTCACCAAAGCGCCGTGCAAACTCGGTGCGCAGTGCACTCGGTTTATCAGCAAAGTGCGTATTTGGGAACACCGTTGTGCCCACTTGGTTCAACATTACTTGGCAACAGGGAAAGTGGGACAAGTTGCACTGGTGCATTTGTGTCTCCCATAAAAGCAGCTTCACTTGAAATGCCTTCACTGCGTCATACATGTCAGTGATCATGCGGTCACGTCCCTGGAGCTGGAGGTTTAAGGCATTGAGATGAGCTGTTATGTCAGCCAGAAATGCCAACTCGCATTTCCACTTTTCATCCCTAAAATTGGTGGAGTCTTTCCTTTATTGTCCATGAACTGACAGATTTCGTTGCTGAGCTCAAAAACTCTGAGAACGTTTCCCCGACTTAGCCAACGCACCTCTGTATGATAAGGAATGTCAGCAAACTCTGAATCCATCTCCTGCATAAAGGACTGAAATTGCCGATGATTTAAACCTTTAGCTCGGATAAAGTTTACGGTTTGTGTTACGGTGCTCATTACATGGTCCATCTTCAGGACTTTGCAACATAGTGCTTCCTGGTGTATAATGCAGTGATATGCAGTTAACTCACCAGTACAGTTCTCCTCCTGCATCTTTACTCGCATCCTTCCCACTAGTCCTCTTTTTCACTGCACATAGAGGGCGCTCCATCAGTAGTAAGTGCAATAAGTTTGTCCCAGGGCAGTTTCATGTCGGTTATACTTTGACATACATTTTCAAAAATGTCTTTTCCAGTCGTTGTCCCGTGCAACGTTAATGTCCATTATTTCCTCTGTAATGCGCAAATTGGAGTCCACTCCACGGATGAAGATGGCCAGCTGTGTAGTATCAGTCATGTCAGTACTTTCATCCACAGCAAGAGAGTATGCAATAAAGTCTTTGCTTCTTTCACTCAACTGTGTTCTTAAATCAGTGGCCATCTCACAAACTCGATCAGCAATCGTATTTCTACTCAGGCTTACATTTGCCAACATCTTTTTGTCTGGACGTAAGACGTCAAACACCTTGATCATGCAGCTCTTTTGGCGATTTCCTCTGCTGCGATAAAACTTGTTTTCACAGCAGCTTCACTTTGTGATTTTGCACGGGTAAAAAACGTCTGCTGAAGTGTCAAATTCTTCTTTAACTCTTCTGCTTTCTGTATCTTCTGCTCTGCATTCGGGTCTTTCAGGTTATCCTGATGTTTTGTCTCATAGTGCCATCTTAGATTAAATTCTTTAATTACAGCCACATTAGCTCCACAAATGAGACACACGGGTTTACCGGCAATGTCAGTAAACATATACTCAGCCTCCCATCGGCTTTTAAAGGCTCTGTTTTCAGAATCGACTTTTCTCTTCGGTATCGTGAGGGCTCAATAACTCGGGCGCAATAACTTGCAGCATCATAAGCTAGGCTAAATGAGCGGGAAGCGTTTGGCAAGGCAGCTGAAGCGCTGCATTATGGGATCTGTAGTTTATTGTGTTACCAGCGCTTCATATCGCCGGGCCATTAATAACAATATATAAAATGATCTCGCTGGCCAGATAAAATTACACGCCGGGCCGGATATGGCCCACAGGCCTCGAGTTTGACACATATGCTGTAGATTGACAGACAGTTCACTGGTACGACACCAGTGAAAATCCACGAATGAAACTAAATACCAAAGCAGACAAACACCATAGAGCAAAACCATTTAACATTACATAAGATATAGTTATTTATTAAAAAAAAAAGATTTAAAATAATTCTAGGGTTTAAAAAATGGAAATGAAAGGGGTTTTGTCATAATTTTGATGCGTGCATGTTAGGGTTAAAAAAGAATAGAAATTTGTTCCTTCACAAAAAAGATTCAAAATTTTATGAATTTGATATTTAGCCCTTTTAATAGTCTTTGGGGGCTTCTAGTATTTTCTTTTTATTTGTTACATACATTTCCTGAAGTTGTCATCTAAAATTAATCGTTTGATCAGGATTACAGACCTTTGGGAAAACGATAAAGTTGTTTAAAATATTCAGTAAACTAACAATACTTAAATCCACGCCCTTATAAACACGAGGAGCTCCCCCTCTGGTTACACCCTTTAATTACATGGTTATGGTGTACGTGCTTCATGTAGCTGAATGTGTTTGCACAGAGAGGAACAAAATCTTAATGTTATTAATGACTGGAAGTTTGTGTGAACATTTGGAAAATCCTGCATGTTTATCTCGCCACCCCCAGGAAGCAACTCATAGCTAGACCTCATTGGTATCTTTCTTTGTCACACATGCTCAAATGTATGTCAGACATGCAGTGTTTCTAAATGACTTTCCAGCAAAACGTTTTGATAATGTAAAGAAATCTTTGGCTAAATGTGAATTCTGCACTTTGTCAGGGACTTGTTATTCACAGTGTTCTGTTACCGGCTTGCATTAGTGTGTATTTGATAAGGTTGTGGAGTTGAGTGAGTTAAGTACCTTTGTATGGAGGAAAACGTAAGTTGACCTGACCTTGACTTTGCAGATGATGTTGACATCCTTGTGTAATCAGTGGATATTGTGGTTGTGGTACTTGAGAAGTTGAGTGACAAGTCATAGTGTCAAGGTTTGTGACTGTCCTGGATCAAGATGAAGATGCAGGCAGACCTTTGGTGAGTTCCTGGACTTGGCCATCAGCTCTGTGTCTGTGGCAAGAGTGCTGAGCTCAAGTGACTCACTTATGGTGGCAGTGGCAGTCTTGTCTCTTTGAGCTCATCCTATGACATTTAAAGGCATCTGGGGAGAACTTATGGATTCATGGCAAAGCCTATACCTTTGCAGAAGTCCAAGTCTTGGAGGTTGTGGTGCTTTGGGTATTTTTTTTATATCATGAGGGATCATAAGATGCCATGTAATACAGGGTGCACATTGCACAGGTGCTTCAGTGTTGAGGACCCTAGAAACTGGATGAGGCCATGGGGACACCTACACAGCAACTAGTTGGTAATTATTAGATGAGGATGGGCCACAGGTCTGCCTGGCTTGTTGTCTCTCCTTTGTAGCTTTCTTCATCACACCAACCACCTGTGTCCTCCCTCACTACATTCATAAACCTCATCTCTGGCCTTCCTCTTCTTCTTCTACCTGGTGACTCCATCCTTAGCGTTCTTGTCCCTATATACCTTGGATCCCTTCACACGTCCAAACTATATCAATCTTGCCTCTTTGACTTTGTCTCCAAACTGCTGTCCCTTAAGTATGTTCATTCCTAATCCTGTCCATTCTCATCACTCACAAAGAAAATTGCAGCATCTTCAACTCTGCCACTTCCAGTACTGTCACCTGTCTATGTGTTAGCACTACTGCCTCTAAGCCGTACAGTAGAGCTGGTCTCACAAGTCTTGTGAACTTTCTCTTTCACTTATGCAGATATCCGTTTTGTCAAAAAAAAAAAAAAATCACACCTGCCCCCTTTCTTCACTCTGCATGCACTCTCTTCTTTATCTCTTTTCCACATTCACCATTACTTTGGATAGTTGACATCAAGTATTTCAACTCTACCTTCGCTACCTCTACTTTTTGCAGCCACACTATTCCAAGTATCCCCCCATTCGCACACATGTACTCATTCTTGCTCCTACTCACTTTCATTCTCCTTCGCTCCAAAGCATGTCTTCACCTCTCCAGGCTCATCTCAACCAGCCCTCTACTCGCACTACAGATCAGTGTCATCATCATTGTAGTCCAAGGAGAGTGATGTCTAATCTCATGCACCAAGCTGCCCATCACCAATGCAAACCTAAATAGGTCAGAGCTGATCATTGATGTAATCCCACATCCACCTTGAGTGCATCTGTCATTCCTACTGTGCATCTCACTGCTATCATACTGTATTTGTACATATCCTGCACCCCTTCACATACTTCTCTGCCACTCCAGATTTCATCATACAATATCATAACTCTTCTCTTGGTGCTCTGTCATAAGCTTTTTCTAAATCGGCAAACACTCCTCTGTACTTTCCATCAGCACTCTCAGTGCAAACAATGTATGTGTTGTGCTCGTTCTCTGCATGAAACCATATTGCTGCTCACACAGCCTCTCATGTTTTCTAAACCAAGTATCCAGTACACTTTCCTTTATCTACATGCTGTGGGTGATCAACTTTATGCCTCTGTAGTTGCTGCAGCTCTGCACATCACCCTTGTTTTTAAAAATCAGAACCAGCACACTTCATTTCCACTCTTCTGGCATCCTTAACAGTCCAGTTAGAAACTCCACTACTATCTCTCCTAAACATTTCGATGCCTCCACTGGGATGTTATTTGGACCAACTGCCTTTCCACTCTTCATCTTCTTCATAGCTGCCCTCACTTCTTCCTTACTAATCTCTTGCACTTCCTGATTTACTCTCATGACATCATTCGGTCTTTGCTCTGTCTCTCTCTCTCTCTCATACACATTTTCTTCATTCATCAGTTCCTCAACCCCTCAAAATATTCCCTCCACCTTCTCAATACACTCTCTTCACTAGTCATCCGTTATCACTCTAACCCGCTGCACATCCTTGCCAGCTCGGTCCCGTTGTCTGACCAATCAGTGCAACTTTCTTTTATCTTTCCTTTGTGTTTAACTTCATATACAGTTCGCTATGTGCTCTTTTCACTTTACGGCACATGTTTTACTTTTGTCAACTTTCATAATCTCTAACTATCTGATGCTCCACATTACATGGAGAAGGGACCGGGGTGACTTTGAACTGGGAACCTTCTGCCTGGGAAAGAAGCACACTTAACCATCATCCCTTTGCTCCATCACCAAGTCTCCTTATTTTTCTTCCTCTGTCCTGATGTCCCAGTCAGTACCTTCCTAGCTGTTTCCCTCACCACATCTGTAATAGTTTTCCATTTGTTTAAAATCACCTCCATCCAGTCATTGTCACACATTAGTTTTCCCTCCTTGAGCTGTCACCATCTTGGTTCATCTCGCACAATCTTCCTCTTCTTCATCTCTAAAGTCAGCCTACAAACCACCATCAGATGCTGTCTGGCTTCACTGTCCCCTGCCACCACCTCACAGTCTCCAATTTCTTTTAGGTTACATCTCCTGTAGAGTGTAGGCCACCTTCTGCCATTCTTATGTCACCCTGTATTCCCAACAGCCATTTCTACCCTTTTTGCAAGTTGTACCACCGTCTGACCTTTCACATTAATCTCTGATACAATATCTACCCATTATTTCCTCGTCACTTCTGCTCCCTTCACCAACATGCACATTGTTGTCTACTCCACTGACCACCCTTTCATGTTTGGGTGCACTCTCTACCACCTCATCTGACCCACTCTAGAAATCTTGGCATATCTACTGATGATATTCATGATCAGTGCATTCAATTTTCATCTTCACACTCATCACCCTGTCTAGGGATGGGTATAGATAAGATTTTATCGATATTGATGCCGTTATCGATCTGATTCCTTATCGATTCCTTCTATCAACACCTCTTGTGAGTTTTCTGTGTACTAAAAGTAGGCTTTAGAGGTTTTCTATGTGAACAACATTTTGAGTCTTAAATAAATATGAAATTGGTCACTGGATCCTTGATCTCGGGACATAAATAGAAATAAAATCTGTAGTTTTTGGCGAAAGCATTTCCTTTCAGACATTAATGGCATGAATGTCACGCCATACCTCTAAGATGACCTCAGCCGGCTGCACGTCAACATCAGGGTAATTCATAAAGAACGCAGGGCGTCTCATTTTGGGAGGAAAAAAAAACGTTTTAGTCTATTGTAGTTTGTTTGTATTAGATGGTTTGGAAAGAGGCGACATTTGATTTTAAAACTGTGATTCGCTTTGAAGTTCATAATTCTGACCGGACTCTAACATGACTTGGCAGAGAGCGGTGCAGCCTTTGGAGCTGTATGAACGGAACGGAGGACGATTCTCGTTTCTTGCCTGCAACAAGACAAGAGTCCCAGTTAGTGACTTTAATCCACACAAAAGTGACTCATGATTAACATCTTTAAATGGCTTTGAGATGCTTAAGAAGCGGACTTGCCGCTTCTGAAAAGCAGCGAATCAGGGAACCAACGAAGCAGAAGCTACAGAAGCGGTTGATTACAGACCCGCTGCAGGGTCTGCAATCAACATAGAGAAATTATCATTTTCCTGACAAACCCTCAAAACCAACGGCTGCTCTGAAGGACCGATAAGGGAATCGTTAAGCTACTGATGTTGTGGATCGAATCATTCGAATCATCATTCTCCATACCCAACTAACCCTGTCAGACACTTGCATCGCCTCCAACACAAACTTAATATTTGTTTCCTTTAAAATTGCCCTGCCACCTTTTCCTCCCATCCACACCATGATACAGCAGTTTGACCCCACCTCCAATGCTCCTGACCTTACTTTTCTTCTACTTGGTGTCTTGTACAAACAGTATGTCTACCTTTCTCCTCTCTGCCATATCAACCAGCGCTCCCTTCACTAGTCACACCAGCTCTCATTCACCGTCGACACACTGGCCTCATACATATCCTGCACGACCCTTGCATACCTCTCCATCATTCCCAACTACTTCATACAATACAATCACCCAGTGAGGATAGTGAGGAACACCCTGACCGTGACAAAGAAAGTAGTAAAGGAGAATGTCAGCAGTTACATAAACAGAGTTTACTGTTGGATCTTGGTGAGGAATTTGCTCTTGTAGTTGTGAAGTGCAGAGTTTTTCATTGAATAAAGGGGATGTTTAATTAAAAATGCCTATGTTTAAAATGTAAACAGGTAAGATTTGGGATGAAAAGGTTTGAAAATGACTGAAGTAGTTATACACTTTCATTGTTATTCCCCAGATGTGTAAAGTGGTGTTGCTACCAAATGTTGGTTTTTAAAACATACCTCTTGTGTTGATTAATTAATTGTTGAATAATTTGTATTCTCCTCTCTTTGTCTTCAGGATAAAGTGGATGCTGTTAAAATTATTCTTGGAACATCTGCCATGTTTAACCCTCAAGAAACTCCAGTGTCCGTAAGGCTGTCCTGATGTCATGTCTCTGGTGTCAGAACTTTGCAGCATGGAGGACCTATGTTCCAAAAGAAGAAATCAGACACTGTGATTATGACCATAATCACCAACTACGAACACTGTCATCAACAAGAAGTACCGTGGCGCCGACCGAGCAGTCCCTCCTAAAAATCTTTCTGCCCTGCCTTCACTGTGCATGCCTCATTTTTGAATATCAGCAGCGATTCACCGATTATCACCTCATTTCTGCTTCAAACTGCACTCCAGTCATCATCTATCCCAGCGACAGATATCTGAAGCTTTTGTACAACAATCATTTCCACATAAATTCAGCATTATTTCATCATAAAAGACAGACTCAGATGTCCTGCTGTGGCGCCCTGACGCGATGAGTCTACGTCATTTCGGAGCGTCAGCAGCTATTCACAGATTATCGCCTCGTTTTCTGCTTAAAATGGCCTAATTTCTGCTTAAAAGTGGCTTTAGAATGATTTAAGAGGTTTTACTTTGTAATCTAATGGTTAATAATCACATTATTCCCTTTTGAGTGTAGAGATTCTGACTCAGAGAGTAAGACTCAGATATGCTGCTGTGGCGCTCCGATCGTGTTCTGTCTTTTATGATGAAATAATGCTGAATTCGTGTGGAAATGATTGTTGTACAAAAGCTTCAGATATCTGTCGCTGAGATAGATGATGACTGAAGAAACAAGGCGATAATCGCTGAATCGCTGCTGACGCAATGGAATGACGCATGCACAGTGAACGCAGGGCGGACTGATTTTTAGAAGGGACCACTCGGTCAGCGGCACCAATTCTGAAGTTACTAATTAGGCATTTTCTTTGGGTGAGTGAGGGTGCGTGCAGTCGGATCCTAGTCCGTTAGGCTTTGTTCAGACTGCCAGTTCAATCCAGATTTATTGCGTGTTTCAAATCTGATCTCATTGATTGACAAGCTATAACAAGTAACCAGATCTGATCTACGTGTCCTTTAGCAATCCTCGTCTTCCATCTTATTTGCATTGTTTTCTATAGTAGTGACATAGTGGGCAGAGCGATGCAGCAGTGGTCTGTGCGGCGGGACCGAGTACATCTCACTGCAGCTGTTGCTCACTCTCATTGTGAATGTTACAAAGTACCTGGAATCTAATCTTGAGAGGTCAGACCAAAACAGATTTGCAAAAAAATGCCATTTGAATTGCATTTCAAGCCACCTGTGAATGAGACTTGAAACAGCTTTGGGGAAAAAACTGATTTAATGTGACTTTTGACTGTTCAGGCATGTAAAATGGAAGCAGAAACAATGCAGATAGGCACAGAAATCTGGTCTTTTTTCACCCCAGCAGTCTGAACAAAAGCAGATCATAGACTTTCTGAAAGGGTGCGCTCACCAAAAATCTGATCCCTTTGTGAGTTATGCATGTTGAATAATTGCCAGGATGTTGTTTTTTAAAAACTGGTACTGCTGTGAATTTTTTTTCATGACAATCACAACTCTGCACAGCTTTTAAAAACCCACCGAAAAATGTAGATGTATATAAACTGTTTAGAAACCTACTTACAGGAGTTGTCACCATCCTAGGACAGACTATATAACATCAGGGAGAAAAAAAGTCTAGGCTAGTTAGTGTTCTGGTGTTACTAAGTTGAGTTTAACAGGCTGCTAAATTTGCTGCTATGATGTAAACCCCACAACACAAACAGGATTTTTGACCAGTCAGGTGATTGGGCTCTCACTTTCATTACAGGTTTTTTTTTTTTTTTTTGAGCACCCACACCTTTGCCATTGTTTTTCATTCCTTCATTTTCTGAACTTGCTTATTCCAGTTAAAAGTCATGGGGACCTGGAGCCTATCTCAGCCCCCAGATTCCAACTCTAATCCACTCTTCTCATGTTATTTTGTCATGGCTCAGTCCCAACACCTGAACGCACCTGTCAATCAGTGGATCATCTTCTTTCACTGTACAGCTCATCAGCTGGAGGTTGAGGGTGCAGTGAGGCGCACGTCATTCTGATAAAAAGCCTCTGTTCCTAAATGCAAAACAATCTGTTCCAAATACAGCAAGCTGCGTGTCAGGATGATGTGCACGTTGACCTGAACGTCTTTGGCATGCATGTAAAATTTTATATCCACAGTCTGACAACCAAACAAATGTGAAGGTGTCCTAAGAGAGGAGTTTACTGAAGAAACAAAAAGCTCAAACTTGTACCTGTTTCAGCTTTTCTTTTTAATTTGTTGAAATATTACTGTGAGGTATCTTAACTTTTAGAGAGAGAAAACTACTGAAGATGGCACATTTGGGTCTGGGCAACATGGGTATTTTCGGCTTAGAAAGTATAATTGATTGAAGGTTACATGAATTGTGAGTCGGAGCTCTAGTTTTGTTTTTGTGATTCTATGATTTTGCACAATCGTAAAAATTTTTTTAAATGGTACGTAAAATATTTTAATGTCATAAATGTGAAACTACTCATCTCAAATACGCAGACTCTGTTCCTGACACAGATTCGTTCATTCTCATGTAAACACGTACTGCTCCATCAGTCCTAAATGAGGTGTGGGCAGGCACAGTGCTGGTACATTGCTATCATGGAAGCAGAAGGCGGTGGCACCATAGACCACAAAAAACCTAGTGTAACAATGAGCACTTATCAGTTCTGCCTTAAATTTGTGGGCTCACGTCGTGTGCACTCCTTTGAACACACAAGGGTGCACTTTGGAACATCACGTGACAGCAAAAGTTTATTGGAAACAAAACTAAAGCACTGGTCAGACCAAATGATGAATAATGAGCCACATAGCGTGAAGTTTTTTTGTGTGTGTTGTTATTCAAGAAACGTTGGAGAATAGTGGCTATTAGAGGCAGATTATTCGGCTAACGAAGCTCTTTCTCTGAGCATGGTGCTAATTTTATGAACGAGATACTAGGAGGACAAACAAGGATGTTGGAGACATGTTAGTGGTGAGTACGAGGCTGTTAGAGGCCCGTTATCCGAGTACCTGGCAGCTATGAGGACAGGACAGGCTACCTGCAACAGAGCAAGTTCCACTCTAAGAAAGCCCTTCTAATCTTTTTTAACATCTGTTTCCTGCAATTCCTTCAGAAGAACATCATATATGTGGCTCATTATTCGAATAATCACTGAAATTTCTGTCAAATCCATACGTGGCTCATTACTCATGGCTTTATTATTTGGTCCACCCAGGGCTTAACTGGTTTGTACCATATTTTTCCCCACATCAGGCTGGTCATGGGATGGTGCAGGTATGTTGGAGATTTGGTGATGGGAGTTGCCGTGGGTGCTTCAATGCTTCACCTCAGGGAGCTGTGGTGAACAATTGCTGCTCCTCCTCGTTCACTTTGATGCTTTGTGCACAGAAATGCACCAGTTGCTGATGCACAGATTTGTTTTACCCAAAATGCCCAGAGTCTTCGTTTTCTATACCTGCTTAGTCCATTTGAGGCGTACACGGGGGCTGGAGCCTGTCCTGTGATTAAGGCACCAAATGCAACCCTGTGTGCATTAATTTGTGCTCAGATTATAAACAACATGGAATTGTATTGTGCACTTTGGAGCATGTGGCACAGATCACTGCACTAGAGCCTATATGTAGAGTTAGGTTGGTGCTTGGTTGCCAAATGTACACTTTCCTGTGTAGTTTTCTCACACGTGATCCAACCGTGTTGATTGAACATGGAATCATACAAAACATGCAGAACATTCGCTAACAAATGTATGACAGCAAATTTTTTTCTTTTAGTTCCAGATGGCTAAGTCCAAGCTTGATGGTAAAGCAAATCCATTGCCTGAATCTGGAAAAAACTAAACCTTTTCCTTTGCAAAGTAAACAGCTTGACGTTTTCACTGAATTTTGTCTTTGAAGAGTATTATGCTGTTTTAACCAATAAAATAAAAATATTTCCACACCAAATGTTCAATGTGTTATCATTGTTTCAGGCCATAAGTTTAAATGCACCTTAACTCCCCCCCCCCCCCCCCCCCCCCCCCCCCCCCCCCCCCCCACTCTTTTTCCCCAAAATCACAGATTTCATGTCACCAGTTAGTTGCAATATTTACTTTTGCCAATGAGGTAATGTTTCCATTAGTGTTTGTTAGCAGGATAATTTACAGTAATGACAGATTTCAATGGCATTTGGTGACCAGATCAATAATGTTCTGGGAATAAGTGTTTCCGTTTTGGAGGTTGGTCTGGAATATATCCTGGAACCAGTGGTGGGCACAGTTCCAATAACCGATAATTATCGAAGATAATGTTTTCATTATCAGATTATCTTTTCAGATAACTCTGAAAACCATTATTGGATTAATTATCTTCCGATAAATTTTTGGCCGATAATTTTTAGACTGTTAACGTGGTAAACAAAACTGACCAGCTACAAACTCTTATAAAATTTAAAATCAGTTGAGCACCTACCTGTTAAATGTTTTATAGCAGATGTGTAGTTCTACCCTCTGCAAACAGAGGAGAGCTACTTCTAGAAGAAACCGCTCTATCCTCTGCAGGCAAAGGAGAACTGGTCACCAAAAAAAAAAAAAACCCTAGTTCTTTTAACACCATACTGATACACAGCCAATATCACCCAAGTCGTCCAGAGGCATACATTTTTAACTTATGGCTCAAATTTTAAAGTAGACCTGCATTGAATTAAATGCAGTCAGATTTTGGACCAAAAAATGACTTGTATTTACACATAAGATCCTTCTGAATGTAGTAAAGTAAATCTGCAAGCCCAGATCTGTCATTAAACGGAGAAATCTTCATTTAAAATGACAAATTTACAGCTAACATTTGGCCCTCCGCAAAACTGTCAGCACATCCGGGACGAGACACCAGAGAGAAGACCCTATCCCAGCATGCATTGCACGCGCCAACTGTAATTTGTGGATTTACGTCAGTTTGTGTCTCTTACAAAAGCACCTTTTTATTGTCTTATATGGAAGGATCGACTTTTTTTTAAAACTTCATATTGTCTTGCGGCACGTTTGGTGAGTATACATTTTTTATTTTTGCTTGAAAATTATTTTTGGGGACATTTTCATACGCCCATTTGATTGAGTGGGTGTCGCATTGAAATCTGTAACCTCCGGTGTTACGTTGCGGGGTACGGATGCGGGACCCGCAAAGAATCCAAGTCAAAAGATACCTCTCAGTGGCCATGGTGCTCTGTGGCTGCGATTACCGAGACCGTGCGGCGCTGCGGGTTTTTCCGCAAGAAGTCTGTCCTTGCGGGCTCCCGGAGCACTCTGCATGAAAACAGCGAGCGTAGTCTCTGGACTTGTTGCCAAGTTGGGCCCGCACCACCATTCACTAGACAGGGAGGTGGTGCCGGAGTTGGCCACAGTTCTGCACAGCAGACACGGCGGCGGTGTGAGTAGTCCGCAGACTCGGTAAGCGCATCGGAGGCAGTCCGATGTCGCCGCTGATCTGAGCATGCAGAGCTGTATTCTTGCATTCATGCAGCTTACTTTGGATGATGAAACCAGGATGTGTATAACAGTAACATTACTAACAGATAAAATCAATTTCGATGCGGGATCGGACTGAAGGCGCTAGCGCTCTGTCTTCTCCCTCACATCATGGCAATGCCCCGGATGTACGAACAGTTTTCACGGAGGGCCAAATTTTAGCTGCAAATTTGTCATTTTTAAACAAAGGTTTCTCTGCTGAATTACAAATTGGGCTTGCAGATTTACTTACTCATTCATAACGGTCTTATAATACATATCAGCTGTTTCTTTCTGAGATCTGACCACATTTATTTCAGTGCAGGTCTACTTTAACCAAACAAATTTCACACAAGTTATTTAAATTGTCACGTCCGAAGTTTTATAAATGAAAATATCAGATATATGTTTTAGCTTAAGTAATGCGTTAACTTTCTAAGGTTTTAGTGTGGACATGCTGTGTCCAGGTGCATTATGGGTATAGGAAATCTCAGTACGTTCACAACATGAAAAATGCATTTGAGACCACTCCGATCAGGCTCCACGGATTACAGCATTAAACTCTAGTGCCTAAAACTCTTATGAATATATCTTCGGGGTTATAGATGTTATTGTGTTTGTGTTATTAAATTCCACGCATCTTAACGTAGCAGAGTAGCAAGCAGACAGATTACCAGTGGTCCCTCGGTTATTGGGGGAGTTACGTTCTAAAAATAGCCCGCGATAGGTGAATTCGTGAAGTAGCAGCGTTATTTTTTTTCCAATTATATAGATGTTTTTTATGGCTTTAAACCCCTCACTACACACCATTTTCTCACTTTTCTCTCTGTGTAAACACTCTCAAAGTTCAAACCTTAAGTAGAAAATAAGTCCAGTATTATAGAATGAAACAAAGATCAAACCTGTTTTCAGGCCCAAACATTTGTTTGAGAAATAAAAACAGAAGTTTTCCTTAAATAATTATGATGGGCTTTTAGAACTAACAAATTTAATTTTAACGATCAACCTACGAGGTTGGACACTATAAATTATTAATAGTACCTGACCAGTATTCCTCTGATCGCGCCTTCATCGTGGCGCCGCTCCGCAGCGTTTGTCTACCTCAGGGCAGGTGTCTTTTTCGAGTGATATGGGTAGTTGTTGGCGTTCTTTTTTTCTTCTGAGCGAGAAGATTCTTTTAAACCAGACACGCAGAACACTGCGCGTGCTTTTTCTTCGCTGCTGGATGCGCCCTCTGCATCAAAACAGCGAGTGTAGTGCAGGTGTGTGAAACCCAAGGAGGGCGGGCCCACATCGCTCTTTCGGGCTGAGCCTGGCCGGGCCCCATTGGCTAAGGCCCGACACCAGGCGCTCGCGCGCGAGCCCAACCCCAGGCCTGGCTCCAGGGTGGGGCCCCGGCCCCGCCATACCGGGTGACGTCTCGGTCCTTGATTTTTTTTACTGGTACTGGAGGTTCTGAACTGCCCTTAGTCTGACCCGTCACCTAGGACCTGTTTGCCTTGGGAGACCCTACAAGGGGCACAAAGCCCCCGAGAAGAAGCTCCTAGGATCATCGGGTACGCAAACTTCCCCCACTATGATAAGGTGGCAGCTAGAGGGGGAGAACATAACAACACATCTTTTAATTTCAGGCTCAGATTGGTGGGCATAGACCACAAATACAAAATTGTCACTGAAGCACCAAGTAGAAGGTCACCCAAGCTCAGTCTGGTTTGCTATAGGGTTCTTCCTCTAATCTAAATGCCTGAGGCAGGTTCTTAATGATTCGTGTTGCCAATGTGCATACACGGGGAGTCTGTAAATTTAGTTGGTGGCGCGTCTCGGGGCACTTGTGATTTGGTGCTGTATGACTAAATAGAAAATAGACATTCTAACTGATTTAACATAAACTGCAGTGTGTGCAGTTTGAGTCGGAAGGTTTTTAGTGTTTTGTCAACTTTAGTGTGTATGTCAACTTAAGTCCACAACTGTTCTCCTGAGCATCTTTTTTTCACTTTTTAATCTGTTCTTTTTTCCAACAGGTGTGTCCTGCAGTGTGCGCATCCTTTTGGGAGCACACTAGAGGGCGTTACAGGTGTGTGCAGTGTGGCACACAGCAAGTAACCGCAGAGATATCACGCAACAATCTCAACACTCAGCACGGGGGGAGTAAACCCGCAGAAGACACAGGGAAACCCCGCTGCTAACAGTTAGTTAGCACGCAGCGTAGTCTGGTGTTTTAGCCACACCCCACTGTGTATCTGACCGCTCCCTCAGCTTGCAGAGCTGAAGATAGTGTTTTCTTTACAGACAAGTAGCTAATTTTGTGCTCTCTTTATTTTGAAGAGCAACCTGTTTTTGTGTTCTGCATTGAATTTGTACCATGTGTGCATTAGTTCAGATCATTACTATAACTGTATTTACCCATTGTACTTTTTTTTTGTATGTTTAGAATTTAGGGGTGATGTACCGTATCTTCTGGAGTATAAGTCGCCGTTGGTTTTTTTTTTTTCCTGCTAGTTTGTGAGGCCCTGCAATTATACTCAAGTGCAACTTATATACTGCAAAACATGAGTTTGTTGTTCATAATAGTAATTACAGTAACTTTATATAGGACTCAATGCACTAATAGGAATCAAAGCATTAAACAAAATAAACTCCAGTAATACGTAGTACAACAATGCACAAAAATCCCCAATTAATGCCCTGACAATCTGTCTCAAAAGCAAGAAGTATGTGTGTGTGTGTGTCGCATATCTCTCAAACTATTTGTCAGATCAGCCTCAGCTTTTGGAATGGATGCGCCATAGCACGATGATGTGCATCCCTTATTATTAAAAACTTTTGTAATTAATTTCAAAACTTTTACTTTGAACCTTTATTTTGATTAACATTGTAACATTCATACTTAAGATGGCGTGGCTCGCTGATGTACTGGTAGCAAAGTTAAACATCAGATAGTTCATTTTGCTCACACCATTTCGCAATAAAAAGTTTAATGCCAGCATCTTAGCAAATACTTTTACTGTGAAAGGCATGCTGTCAGTGTTCCTTGCACTGAGTTTAACTTGACAGCACTGAGGAAACATTAGCTAAAATCCGTTTTTTTTTTTGCTAACGCCAACTCTCCCACTATTTGTACATTTCAGTAATTACATGTGCTGAATAAAATCTTAAAATTGCTGTGAGTTTGTTTAATTAAACTATGTTTAGGAAGTGGGGTTTCAAATATTCTCAATGTTCTGTTTAATTTTGTCTGACTCTCTTCCAATAACCTGTTTAATAGGAATCCTATTATTTTCATATATTTGATAATAAAACTGATTTTTTTAAACAATATGAACTACTATATTCATATAAATAACTTGCGTATTAACTTAAGTTCACCTCTTTGCGCATCCCACCTTCAAACACAGCCTCATATGACCATCCATGAGAAATCTACTTAAGCTCCCAATTTTCTATAGGAATGCAGACTTCTACGGGCACTGCACTAGTAGTGAAAAAAGGTGCGATTTATACTCTGGTGCAACTTATATATGGGGTTCCTCTCCAAGACGCCCTTTTTAAGAGGTGCTATTTATACAGTATATTATAAAATATGGTAAAACTGAACTTATGCATTTTTCTTCACCTACATTTCTTGAACATTAAGACCTGATCCCAAAATTCTGTCTTCACTCTTTACCTTCACATGCAAAATAAAGTGCACTGACAGCCAAAGGGCCAGATCCTGGGTTTGGCTGACTGGTCAGAGTGTACTCCTCCCATGCTGGAAATTGTGAGTTCATGTCTGTGTAAACGAGTGGGAGGAGTCAAAAACAATGTAGGGGATCCTACACATGCTGCCTTTATTTTGTGCAGGTCATCTGTTCTCGTTAGTGTATTTACCTTTGTAAAACGTGTTGGATGTTTAGAGTTTAGGAGTGCAGTAATTGAATTTGTGTAGCATGTTGATGTTTAACCACAAAGTAAGACTCTTCAGAGCTGAAGATGGCGTTTCTTTCAAATTAAATGGACATGCTTGGGCTTTTTTGGTGCTCTGCTTTTATTTTTGTACCATTAGTGGAGGTAATTTGTTGGATGTATAGAGTTTAATGCAGTAATTGAATAAATGTCATGTTGTACCACAAAAGTGTCCTGATGATTCCCAAATGAAAAGCTTGACAAGTGTTGAGCTTGTTCCATATCTGTAAATCTCATTGACCAGATTGTTGCTAGTTAAGTGTCTCACATTTGTTAGTTTGCGAGTGATCTCTCTCTCACTCTCACACACACTTTGTACTGGTGTTGGTCTGTGCACATCACTCTGTGCTGAACAGAAAGCGGCTAATCCTGTGATGTGGATCAGTGCTGCCCTGTGCACATAGTATGCACTGATTCTGCAGATGAATGGATTTTGCGGTTCTAAAGAGTCTTTTCTCGTTAAAAGGTTTTGCACAAACTGATCACTTAAATCTGCTCTTGAAATTAAAATCTCAGTGGAAAAAAATGAATTACTAATATGTATATGTCACGGACATGAAAAGCGAAGCTTTGGCATCCTCAATGTGTCATTTAGATCCTTCAGACTTATTTTCAGTCAGTGCTTCTGGGCAGCATTAGCATGACTAAAACCTTCAGCTTCACCACCCAGACTATGGTCCTCTTAGCCCCTGCCATTTCAAGCATTTTTTCTAACTTTGTGTTTGACATGCCTGGAAGTCTCACCATCTCATTTAGGCCCTTCAGACTTATTTTTCAGTAAATGCTTCTGGGCAGCATTAGCATGGCTAAAAACTCAGCTTCTGGGGGTCAAAGCTCCCCAGACCTCCCCCCACTATGGCCCTCTTAACTCAAGTCATTTTAAGCATTTTTCTTTGTGTTTCTCATGCCTGGAAAGTCCACAACAGTGGCGGCTACAGAGATTTTTTTTGCAAGTGGTTTGTGGGTAGCTTGGTATTTTTATGAAGGCGTTATGAAGTGAGGGCTTGTGTGTCGTGACGACGCTCTGGCTACACCTCTGCCATGTTTTGATCTGCAACAGTCATGAGGACATGCAGACATGACAAACATCACACAAACATAGGCTTCTGTTCAATACCACAGACCTACACAGTAGCCTATAGCCTCAGGGGAAAATGACAACAGCAGGCAGAGAGAAAATGTTTCCCCTACCTTTGATGTCTTCATAACGGCACAATGACCTATTGTTGTGGTTAAGAGCAAAAGCATCAATGATTTGGTTCCTGTCCGGGTTCTCCGAGGGTTAAATGCCAGGCGTGCCAGATCACTGGTTTGTTCACAGGTAGTTCTTTAGGCAACACAGACTTCTTACCAAATTCACTCGTGACTGTTGAGCAGCAAAACTGATCCATTCAGCAACTTCAAAGAGACAGCACTCGGCAGGGGTGGTGACCCAGTGGTTAGTGCACTTGATTCACTACACAAGGTTTCCTGCATCAAACCCCGCCCCCTGCCACATTCTCCATGTTGTCAAGAAGGGCATCTGGTGTAAAAATGGTGCCAATACACCACATGCAGGTTGCTCTGCTGTGGTGACCACGAGTCTCATTGAACATGATGTCAAGAATGTCACGTTACGCTCATTTTGTGTAAAACAATCAGTTCTGTTTATGTTTATTCTTTTATGATTGAAGTATTTATCGAATCACATAAATCTGAAAACATTAGATTTGTGTCTTACTGTGGAAAACTAGGATGATGTCATCGCCCTGCCTCTGGAACTCAGTGGTTCATAATGAAGGACATCATGTTGCTAACAGTAATTTACAGTGTAATTTAGCATGGTTTTTTTTCTTATTCTTGGTGGTGGCACAAAGCGCCTGTGTTCTCCACTCAGGCTGAGAAATGCACCCAGAGCAGACAACACTGCTTAAAAAACCCTTAACAAGTAACTTCCAAGGAAATAATGTATTTCCAAATGTCATCTTCCAAACAACGGTGTCATGTGGAGAACAGTTTTCAGCTGTGACGATGAATCCTGGCAACAGGCTTGGTAAAAACACTTTATTTAATCCGTGTTGTGCTGCCTTGTAAAAGTTTTAGCTTCCGTTGCTACATTGATTAGCTCCACGTCTTTTTCTCCATTTTTTGTAGAAGTGTCAGCGCTACATACAGGCCTGGCATGTGTACTACAGCATTTTCAAGCAGTTTCACAGGATTCTGTGAGAACCATGGAGCTGTATATGAGAACTAGAGAGCGCAGTCCCCAATGCTGCACACTAAACGAAACGTCCCTTCATGGACAGCGACATGACGTCTCCTAACCAGGCAAAATATTGATGAAGTACCCGAATGTTAATGCATTTTCGATGCAGATGTAAATGGCATTTTGACCTGGATATCGAGCCAGTAAATTAAATTATGTCAGGAAAGTATTACACTTACTCTGACACACACACACATTCCCAAATATTAGTGTTGAAAGTTACACGGATCTGCGCTGTTAAGCTACGCTGCTAGGCT
This sequence comes from Thalassophryne amazonica, assembly GCF_902500255.1. Taxonomy (NCBI): domain Eukaryota; kingdom Metazoa; phylum Chordata; class Actinopteri; order Batrachoidiformes; family Batrachoididae; genus Thalassophryne; species Thalassophryne amazonica. Next base: position 35,269,622 of record NC_047104.1, on the reverse strand, counting down.
GAGCTGCTACTGTGTTCAACGCAGTGCGGCTCCTAAAACCATTACAATACATTTATATATATTATATTTTTACACAATTATCCTTTATTGACCGAGTTTCATTCAGGAAGTCAGTGGTGGGGTGTGACTGAGCGGCACAGCGCGGGTCATTATAATCTCATTATTTAAGGTGCAAATTTACAAAAAATCCCCAGTCTTGTCGAACAATTTTAATCACTAACGGCAAGTATTTTAACTAGACATTGGTCTAGCAGTGGAAATATCAACTAGACATAAGTGAAGCATTAACGATCCGGGTCATCGGGTGACACAGGAAGCAGGGACATACAGCTGTTTACATCCAATATCACGGACAAAGTGACAAGAAGAACCAAAACCACTTACTTAGGGAATGAAATATTGTCTCCTTCCTCCGTTGGTAGCTTTGTCACTGCGCAGCTTTCCAGCATATTCCACCTGTTTCTTGTCTGGATTAAAATGGCGATCACGCCTCCTCGTCCCCACACTCTCAGTGCTACTGCACTCTCTAGTTCTTATACTGCTCCATGGTAAGAACCGAGATATTCTTGAAAGGAACAATTTTTGAAAATTACAAAAAGGATTGCATAGGGGAAGCTCTGTTTCACTGTGGACAAGGCCTTAAAACAAGGGAGGAATTACATTAAATAATAAATGAGGAATTATTTTCTTGGGGGGGACTAACCCAGGGAGAGCTATAGCGCCCCCTGGCACTGCCCCTAACCTCACCATCTCATTTTAGGTCTTTCACACATAATTTCAGTAAATGCTCCTGGCAAGCATAAGCATAGCTAAAAAGCATTGACCCCCCAAACTACAACCCTCTTAACTCCCCGTCATCTTAAGCATTTTTCTTTATTTGTGTCTCACATGCCTGCAAGGTCCTTATCATCTCATTTAGGCATTCACACTTTATTTCAGTAAATGCTTCTGGCCAGCATTAGCATGGCAAAAACAAAAAAAACAAACATGCAATTTACACACTGAAGAGTCACTGACTCACCTCAAGTGCTGTCACTTTAGCATTCCTGGTGTCGCAGACCAAACAGTCCCCCTCTAAAATTTGGTCCATCTGCCTTTACTGCGCACAGGCTTGAGGAGTAACGGAATACATGTAACGGCGTTACGTAATTAGATACAAAAAAAGGTAACTGTATTCTGCTACAGTTACAGAAAAAAAGACGTATTCAGATTACAGGTATATTTAGTAAAATGGGGATTAGTTGGCAGGATTACAATTTTAATGCATTTTATGATATCATCTGTATCTATTTTTTTTTTCATTGAAATGAAAACATCCCTTCATGGACAGCGACATGACGTCTCCTAATCGGGCAAAATATTGATGAAGTTCCCGGATGTTAATTGCATTTTCAGTGGAGATTCGCGACTGAACACACTCAGAAAAATGCTTGCAAAATACGTGTTAAAATGTCATTTTGACCTGAGATATTGAGCCAGTAAAATTAAATGACATTAAATTATGTCAGAAAGTATTCAACTACTCTGACACACACACACACATTCCCAAATATTAGTGGTGAAAGTTACACGGATCTGCGCTGTTCCAGCTGCTGAGCTGAGGCGTCCTGCTGCAGCGGCTGTGTTCAACGCAGCTCCTAAAACCATTACAATACATTATATATATTATATTTTTACACAATTATCCTTTATTGACCGAGTTTCATTCATGAAGTCAGTGGTGTGGGTACATCTCTGTCTGTGGGTGTGACTGTGAGCGGCACAGCGCGAGTCATTATAATCTCATTAGTTTAAGGTGCAAATTTAAAAAAAAATCCCCAGTCTTGGCGAACAATTTAATCACTAACGACAAGTATTTTAACTAGACATTGGTCTAGCAGTGAAAAATATCAACTAGACATAAGTGAAGAGTTAATGGTCCGTGTCATCGGGCGACACAGGTACGGCAGGAAACATCAGCTGTTTATCATCCAAATATCACGGACAAAGTGACAAGAAGAACTAAACGCACTTACTTATGGAAGGAAATAGTGTCTCCCTTGTTACTAGTTACTTCCGTTTCTGGCTTTGCCAACATGCACAGCTTTTCCGGAATATTCCCACCTGGTTTCTTGAACTTCTGTGCACGCAAATCACTAACTTGCCCGGAATCAAATGGAGATCACACCTCCTTACTGACAGTATTTGACTTAATGGTTTTCATTATGCTTTTGTTCTTATTTTGAAAGTTCAGTAAGTGGACTGATATGTTAAACATGGTGCGAATGCATGTGAAAAGACTAAGTAAGATAATTTTATGTTTACTGAACAAGTAGTAGACTTTTTTGTTTGTTTTGGTATATTGTCCTGCAAGCCACTTTTAATTACAAATTCAATCCCACACGCCTGAGTTTTCATTATCCTTCATTGTTTGGCATTTTTTGTTTGAAAATTTAGCAGGTAAACACTGGGTGTGTTTTAAAACAATATTGTGGGTGCTCTTAAATTCTAATGTGAAGTAAACAGAGCATGCATGTAAAAGAAACAGTTTTATTTTTGCTTAATAAACTACTATGTAGTCAAGACTATTTATATTTAGTTTCTTTTGTCTGATTAGCAGTATTGATATTGGAGTAATCCAAAGTAATTGAAAGTATTAATTACATCACTTTATATTAGGTATTTGGATTACGTTACTGAGTACCATTTTTCAACAGGTAACTAGTAACTGTATCGGAATACATTTTTAAAGTACCCTCCCAACCCTGACTGTGCAGTGTCATTTCAAACCACAGCAGCACAACTGAGACAGAGTCTCTTCACCCAAAGTGATCAAATGGATTAATGGGGATTATTAACCATCAGATAAGGTAAAAACCTCTTAAATCATTCTAAAGTCAGTTTTAAGCAGAACTCAGCGAAACTCCGTGACGCTTTGAAATGATCAGCTCACAGTGAGCGCATCAGCTAGCAGCTTGTGCAACCGCAGCTGATCGCTTCCTCTGTCTTTTATGATGAAATAATGCTGAATTTATGTGGAAATAATTGTTGTAAAAAACGCAGCAGATATCTGTCGCCGAGATAGATAATGTCTGCAATGAAGTTTGAAGCAGAAATGAGGTGTTTACTTCCATGAACCCGCGTGGCTAATAACGCATGCACAGTGAACGCAAGAGAGACCGTTCGTCAGAGACACCAGATTCAATGTCGACTCAACATTAACATTTTCTGTTTCAGTGTTGACTGTGCACTGAATTCCCATGAGATCCACTTTCTCTTTTTTTTTAATTTACTTTTTTCTTATTGAGACAAACAAAAAGTTAGACAAAAACTTCACAGAGGAGAAAAACATAGCAATGCAAAAACAACATGAAGTAAAACAGGTTAATATCCTTGCTGTACTCCAGGAATTGTTCAACATTTGACATTTCCTGTTTCAAGTGGGCTCAAAATTTGTCACTTCCTGTTTCAGTGTGAACTTGCCACTGAATTCCTGTGGGATTCCACAAGATCTCATCTATTTCAATCCAGGAAGTGCGATCCAGCAAGTGTTTTGACATTTCCTGTTTCACTGTGGACCTCAAAATTTGGCACGTCCTCTTGGGGACACAGGGTACCGTGAGCGAACTTGCGGTGCTTCGCTTGTAATATGAATATTTTTGCAGACATGAACAAGTGAAGCTCTTCAGCATCTCACCGTGTCATTTATGTCCTTCATACTTTTTTTTGAGCAAATGCTTCAGGGAGTATTACCATGGCTAAAACCTTTCAGCTGCAACCTTTAAGCATTTTTTGTTTTTTTGCCTTTCAGCTTCTGGGGGGCTATACTCCCAGACCCCCCTAATTACAGGCCTTCTTAACCCCCTGACACTTTCAACTTTTTTTAATAAAGATGTAAATTAATATTCAAAGTTTTCAGGTATTGACAGTAGGGCCTGCACAATATGGCCAAATTATCATATCTCAATATTGTCATAATCAATATGAATATACGATATGACTATGAATTTGACACAAAGTGCAGCAACAGTGAAAATTAAGCATGAAACAGCACAGTAATAATTCCACACTCATGTTGTACTCATCATAAGGTTAGGATACTGTGGCCTCAGAAGTATTGGAACACTTGGTATTTCACACATTTTAATTTCTTTATACCATTCAAATACAAGAAATCCAAAAAATGTAAAGAATAGATATTTTTAAATATCTTCCTCAAACTCAAACTGAAACCAAATCTCTAACACTTGATTAAACCTGTAAATATAATCAGTTTTATTGACAGTTTCTTCAGACAAGTCAGGGGATGGGAACATGAACATTTCAAGTCACTGGATATGTCTTGGCTTTATTTACATCAATAATGAAGAAATACAAGGTCTGTGATAAAACTAACGTACCTTTTTATTTTTTTCAAAAACTAGTATGGATTTGAATCACGTGCGATTACATCAGACAACCTTGAACCCTCGTGTGCATGCTTGAGTTTTTTTCACAGCCTGTCGGTTACGTCATCGCCTTTGGGCTGGCTTTGAGTAGGAGTGGTCCACCCTCCCATCGAATTCCTTTGTCTGACTTCTTCCTGAGAGACTGGCGCTTTGCTTGATCAAAATTTTTTTCAGACCTGTGACGCAGATCGAAGTGGACACCATTCGAGAAATGCAGCTGTTTTCTGTGAAAATTTTAACGGCTGATGAGAGATTATGGCTGTTGCTGGTCGCTTTAAGGACTGCCCACGGAGCGGGACATCGTGACACGCCCTGAGCCGCCGCTGTCTTGCCTGTTTCGAGCGGAAAAGCTTCCAAATTAAGCCGCTGGTTGACCCAGGACGTCGTGACAGAGACAGAGAACATTTCAGAAGAGTCGGGAATCAGCAGTTATATTACCGGACATTCCACTGTTAAAGGAGATTTATTAATGAAAGAGCTGCGGAACGTTGTCCGCGCGTCGGGACGCAGCCGCCGCGTGGTGGCGACGGCACAGGACAAAACACCGCCGTGTTGATAACCATTTGTAAAAAAACAGGCGGCTTTTGATGGATTTCATGTTGAGTGAGTGTCTGAGAATTGTTAACAGCTGGAACATGTTCCAACTTGTCCTTAAGGCTTCCAACGGAGGTGTTTTTCGCTGTTGGCGGCCCGCGGGCGCCGGCTAGCCCTGCCCGACGCGCAGACCCGTCCGCACTTTCTTTTCATTACAAAATCTCCTTTAACAGTGGATTGTCCGGATAAACTGCTGATCCCGACCTCTTCTGAAAGTTCTCTGGTCTCTCAGACGTCCTGGGTCAACAGAGGCTTAAATTGGAAGCTTTTAGCTCAAAACAAGCAGACAGCGGCGGCTCAGGGCGCATCGCGACATCCCGCTCCGGTGGCAGTCCTTAAAGCGACAGCAACAGTCCATAATCTCTCATCAGCCGTTAAAACTTTCCAGAAAACCAGCTGAATTTCTCGAATGGTGGTTCCACTTCGAGTGTGCCTCACAGTTTTTTGAAAAAATTTTGATCAAGCAAAGCGTCAGTCTCTCAGGAGTTCTCAGACAAAGAGATTCCGACGGGAGGGGTAGACCACTCCTCACTCAAAGCCTGCCCACATGCGAATGACGTAACCGACAGGCGTGAAAAAACTCTTGCATGCCCACTGCTGCTACATGAGGTGGAGAATGTATTTGGAAGAGCTTAAAAGTAAGTATTTGTATGTTTTAATAGCTTGGTAAAAACAGTTACATGTTCATTCCTTTTTTCATAAACAGCTGTAAAAGTACGTATGTTTATCATAGATTTAATATCTTGTTATGTAACAGATGAGCTCTGCTGTGTGTGCACACTGGCGCAATGACCCGCACTCAAGACGAGTGTGATGAGTGTGTTTGACATTTGACATTTCCTGTTTCACTGTGGACTCAAAATTTGGCACTTCCTGTTTCAGTCTCAACTTGCCATCAATTCCCATGAGATAACATGAGATATCAGCTAGTGGATCCAGGAAGTGTTTGACATTTATTGTTTCACTGTGGGCACAAAATTTGGCACTTCCTCTTTGGGACTCCCTGTGCTTCACGCCGCTTCGCTCGTATTATTATTATTTACAGCTCTCCGTGTTCAACAAATGTGCGTGTGTGTGTTAAATTACTGTTCATACCCCGTCACACATAGCCACAATCACGCAGAATGACGAATCGGCGCACATCCGAAAAGTGTCAGGTTTCAGATCCAAAACATTCTGACAACCATCTGTGAGAGTCCACACAGTTGGTCAAAATGGCCGGCATCCCCAAGTGTGATGCACATGTTCAAAACCCTTCTGGCACCGTTGAGATGGACATCTATCCAACGGCAGTCCATGTGCAATCTGAGGACCATCTGACCGCAATTTACATATTCTGATAGTGACAAAACAGAATCCGAAATGATTTGAGTGCATACGATGGGAACCTCAAGAGGGATTCTGGCATGGCAAAGCCTGCCAGTATGACCTGCACATGCCACGTATAATTCATCATGATAATAATTAGGAATTATCATGTACAGTGAATGTGAACAGTGGCTATGAAACCCGAAAGCACCGTGTGCTACTGTGCGTATGCTGCTGCAAATCTGAACAGGCTGTTATATCTACAATCAACCTCACAGTACAGGTATTTGTCCATTTCTTCCCATGGGCAAATTAAATAATGTGAACTATTGTCTCCACATCTGTATATAACATGGGCAGCTGCGCCTCTCTGTGGTGCCAGTAACGCATCATTGCACGCATCAGGCTCAGAGCTGAATGGATCTCACACGGGTAATATATAATCAACTTCTAACTCTGTAGGAGATATGACATGGAACTGTTGTGCCAGGCCATGACAGCATTAATAAACATGAATCTCACTCCAACAGTGGTCCAGGAGCGCAGTGTGGACGTGGAGCCGGGACCACAGCCTGTGGTTAAAATCCTCTCACCCGGCTGCTGTGTGCTGGAATCAACAATGCAAAAATAAATCCCATGTGATAAACCAACCATCGCGGTGTCCAGAGTTGCATTGTACTGCTGAAGTGAGCCAAAAAACATAAAAGAAATTAAAGTTCCCTGGAAAGGCTCCTTCTGATTGCTTGGCCCACTGCCAGCAAACTTTCAGCAAAGCTGCAGTGGCACACGTGCTTAATGGCTCATGCAGCGTTATGCATGCACGCACACACACACACACACACACACACACACACACACAGCTGAGCGATAATTTAGGCCCCACGCTTAAACTGAAATGTACCAATCATATTTACCGTACTGCTGTTGGGCCATTCCAGACCAGATGACAGAAAAATTTATAGAACATAAGGGGAAGACGCACCTGACTGGACGGGTATACAAGTGCAAGGAGTGGGGGAAGGTTTTGACCTCATTTCATGGAATGCGTAAATGGTAAATGGACTGCATTTATATAGCGCTTTTCCATCTGCATCAGATGCTCAAGCACTTTCCAAATAATGCCTCACATTCACACCCTCTGTGAGGGTGCTTATAGGAATACTTCAAGCTTGTGTTTTCTTTATATTTTTTTCTACTGTTTTGACTCATTTGTTTGAATAATTTAACCTTGCATTTTGGAATATTCAAGCTTGTTTAGTTTTCTTCATATTTTTTCTGCTGTTTTGATTCGTTTGTTTGAATATTTTAACCTTGCATTATTGGAATAATTCAAGTTTCTTGTTTATGGTTTTCTTTCATATTTTTGTGCTGTTTTGACTCGTTTGTTCGAATTGCATTGCCTAATGTAATTTTTTTTTTATCCTAAGGTAAAACTATATCTAAAAGAGCATATGTTCATCAACTTTTCTTATTATTTAAATATATTTCTGACTATTCAACTGTTGTTAAACACTATAATACACTATATACTATATACTATATTTTATCTGAAAACACTCAACACGGACCACTTTTCTTTATAAATGACATAAACTGTAAGGGAACCCGACTAACCATTTTGCAGTGGCAGCCCAGATTTTAATAAAAGTACAACCTGCGTGGCTTATGCAGCAATTTCCTGGAGCAAAGCAAATAAATTATAGGCAGCTGGGCATGATGTAGCCAATGTAGTGCAGCAGAAACAATCCTTCAAATGGTGATACAAGTTTTGACCCCTGTACAAACTGAAGTTGACCTTTGTCACCATTATTGCTGTTTTTACTCCAAAACATTCAATCATAGATTGTCCAAACTATACCTTTTTGTGATCAGACAAATGGTATAGTTTTCAATATGATTGGAACATCTTTTTATTTTGACCCCTGTGTAATTCTTCAATTGACCCCTACCTGACTGCCTCCTGAAAATTCAAGTGGCCAGTTTTTTTTTTTCTTTTTCTAAAGAGTAAAGTCAATTGCCGAATTTGGTGCTTGTATCACCATTTGCAGGATTCCTCTAAATATTCACTTATCTGCTGCACTAACGGTGACTGAGTGCCAGCAAATCTGCATCCCTGTACCGTGTTTTAACCTTCCATGTAATGTGGATCACCCACATGTAAATGTTATGTGTAAATTCAGAGAAAGGAAACAAACATCGATCAGTTACACCGATTTATTCTGTAATACATATTCCTACCAACTGCTGAAACACAAAACAATAGCTACCAAAAGCACAAAAGAATTAAGATTTATAATGTCATCGATTTGAACATCGGTCAATTATAACTTATTCTAGACTGACATAATTTTATCAAAACGTTTTCACAATTTCAAGCACATTTATTTTGTTGAAGTTTCTGGTGTGAGATTATTTATTTAGTGTATTTTTTCTGTTTATGGTTTGTCAATTAGGAAGTATACTGCATCTTCCACTTCCATCTAAACCGTCGGTTACAGATTTGACAGGTATCCCCGCATGAATGAGTGGACTGAGTTTACATTAGTTGATCTTATGAAAATGACGGACTCCAACCCCTCCACAACCTGACTCGGGTTTGAAATATCCCTGGGCTCTTTCCTGGCAAGTCGACGTCGTTCTTTGGCATCAAAAAGGTGATTCTGCAATGTACAGTAGATTTACAACATTGAAAAATGTTGGACAGATACACCCCACACAGAAAATATGGCTTGTGTTGTATCACTGTGTGGCCAGCAAAATGGATATGAAATAACTTTTCACTTTCCATTAACATTATTGTAGGTGAGGTAGGTGAGGTATACATTTTGGCATTTTATCATCTGCAGGCAGTACAAATAATTTCACTATGTTTCATAGCACAAGTCTTGCATTCAACTCATTCACATTCTGATTCAACCAGAGGAGAATTGTGTAGACAAGAATGGAATTTGACCACTTTAACAGGAAGCATATAACAAAAAAACAAAAAAAAAAAACTGCATAAAAAATACCTGGTTAACAATCTGGTCTATGTACAATGAAGGGTCTTCTGCTTCACGTAAAGCACCAACTTCTTTTTCCATTCGAATTGGGGATACACTGGATCACTGGACAGGCGTACTAGAAAACCCCTGAAACAGTAACAGAATGTATATATAGAGTTTGTTGTGTTTCCCCTCTCCACCAATCTCTTCAATTCTTTTCATCCAAAGTAATTTTAGTTTGGACCAGGTACTTTATTTCTTTATTTTTGTTACTGTGTTAAATAAAAATCTAAACCACAACAGTACCACAAAACCACAACAGTAGTCTAACGTTAAATTTTTCTTAAATGATCACTGGAGATAAAAAGTGTTTTTCTCAAGTATGACACTGAAGCCTTTCAAAATCAAGGTTAGATTGAATAATGCAAACATAGTACCAAACGGGAGCGTAACTCAAGATATACATATTCATGCTTTTCCAGACACTAATGTTGCATTACCTAGTAGGATCCTGTTGGACAACACATTCACCATAAAATCTTGGCCATGCTAAATTCCAAGTCCACACAGCTGGGAACACCATTTTCCTCGAAACAGGAACTCAGGCTCTCACAAGGCTTGACCTGTAACTAGATATACATTACTCGTTTTAAGCATATGATATACAGCAAATCCTTAAGAAGTATCTTAAGATTAGCAACTTCACCGAACTGCTATAACAACTGGGGTCAGGTTTACATTATTTTTCAGCAGATTATCAACTGGCACTTGCTTATGCAGTCAAATTAGACCTCTACACATTTCAGTTCAAATGGATTATCTCCTTGAACTCAATATTCACATCAAAATTCCACAATGTAATGACTCTTCAAAATATATTTTTTTCCTAATCACTGGTAATTCGGCAAACTGCACTGGCATGAATGAATGAATATCTATCAACCTTTACCTAGTTGCTAGATCCAGATCTGGTGTTACAGGTAAACTAGAACAAGACTGATGGTATCCAGACAGTCAGAATTTGTACAACCGAGCGTTAAAGTGTGGTGGGTACCACATGTGAGATGCCGTGGCTTTTCAAAAAACGTGTGCCTGCCACGTAGCTTTGTACCAATGTGTCTACAAACGATCAACATGCTCACCTTCACACGTACAGAGGTATTTGTTTAAAAGCTTATTATTCAATGCACATGAAAAAACACATTTTTAACAATGACTGAGAAATGCCAAGCAATATACCTTCTAATCACTTCTTGTATTCTTTGTCTGCCTTGTCGTCTCAGATGTGGTCTCCGGAAACGAGGCTGTTTTGTCCGATTTGTCACGGAAACTGCCGAAGTTGTGTCTGCGAGTGAGGATGTTGTTACCATAATCGTTCCAGTCATCTCAGGTACAGAACACAATGTGTCAGTTACCGGTAGGGATGTTTTGTTTTCAGGAATAGGTGTATTTGCAACTGTTTTGAGTGATCTTTCATCAGAAACTGCACATTTTTATGGGGAAACGGGAAATGTTCTATCAGGATTGAGCTTTTCTTTCCCTTTGATAGGGGGACCTGTAAATCATTCTTTAACGCCTTCATCGATTTGTCTGCATATGTTGTTGTAGCTTATGTCTGTTTGAGCCTTGATCAACTGATTTGCCCACCTTGAATCTTGAACTCTTGACAATTTAGTGAAAGATCTCGAAGGGGGACCACTCGTTCATGTGTCCCATGTAAATGTTTCTCTCTTGCGCTGCTGCTTGGTGCGTTGTTGGTTATGATGGTGAAGGTGTCAATGTGGCCAGTGATGTGGGGTTGTTGATGTGCTGTAGAATGTTGTTGCCAAGTCAGCATAGCTACGTAAAAAGCATTCTCTGTAGCTCTGTGTCAGTGTTCTGTATAGTTTTGACGTCACTATTTGTTGTTGGGGACTATACATTAATGGCAGATCAAGGGGCAGCTTGGCTAACTGTGGTATTGGGGGTTGCGTTGGTACTCATAGCACTAGTTATTATGCTATTAATGTCTGCACTTGCCTCACCTGTTGTCCACATTCCCATTCAGTGCTGGGTTTGACAGTACATCATGCACATGTTCCTCCTGCACCTGTTTTAGTTTGAGCAACACAACTCACAGTATCATGAAGCGCTAGCAACTCCGCCATACCTGAAATCATCAGGTTCCAACCAAAGTCTCCACTGTTCATGAAAAGTCATTGGCATGGATGAATCCTTCCCCTGCACAGGACCAATATATGTGGCCAGTTGGAAAAGTTCATCAGCTGTCAGAGTGAGCAGACTCTTCTTGATGCTTTTCCCTCTTCCACACTGTGTGATCTCTCTTCCAGCTATCTCTTCTTCACCCTCGGCTGTCGGTCTTGTTCTGGGGAGTACAGCACCGTGTCAGCTTTCCATTCCTCACGGGTGCTGTTTGATCTCCTTGAGATCGATGGATACAGAACAATCCCTGTGTCATGGTCGTCTCACTCAATCTTCATCCACTACAATTGGCTGAAGAGACATCAGCTTCAATCTTTTGACTCTTTTTGTGCTGGTAGCCTGTGTTGCCAGCCCCATACCGCCACCAAAAATCTTTAACGGGTGTTCGCAGTGGCAATACCGAGCTAATAGGTATAGTCCTGAATACAGGAAAAAAATGATAAAGCAGGGCAACAGCATGTTGATGCTTCAGAGTTCTCTGCAGTTATGAGAAAGTCCACAAGAACACAGAGAAAATTGCTACTTGACTCTGCCTCCTACAACAACACACTACAGTACAGTACAGTACAACAAGCCCACTTAATCAAGGAAAGACCTGTTGAAATTAATAATAATAATATTTCTAATATTTCTTTGGCATATATTTCGTTACTAAAATAAAATACATTACCTTATTTGAAGGAACGCATGATATATTCTCAAAATCAAACACAAATGTTGAGTGAGGCGGTTTGCTTTCCGTGTCAGATTGCGGAATGTCACTTTCGGTTTGTTTCCTCATTAGATCAGTGACTTATCCACCTTAAGGACCCTTAGAACCAAAAGTCATGTGATGTGATCTAAAATAGCATTGGAAAACAATTGATTTGGTCACGGCCAAAAAAAAGTTCACTTCCGGTTTATTTCTACGTCAGATCAGTTGCCGATGTTGCTAAACTCACAGACAGAGTGCCCGATTTGTGACCGAGTCAATAGACCAAAACGCTTCTCAGATTTCAAAGTAGTAGTGGGTATGGTAGTGCCCAAATTAAAAAAAAAATAAAATAAATAAAGCTTGCTTTTAATACCTAGTGGTGCTGTGACATGTTTTGTTTGATATGCTGTTTTAACTTTCTTGTGTGTGTGTTTGCATACTTTAAATGGCAGGTGGTCAAGAGCAGGGCCGTTTCAACACATTTGGGGGCCCCAAGTAAAATGCCTCACCACCCCACTATATCTTCCCAAAGCCTACACAAACCACAGCATAGACACACCATTTAAGTTCACACTTTATATCAATAAAATAATTATTTGACAGTGCATTTGAACATTTGCAAAAACCCCACCACCATCCCATAATAACCAACATATAAAGAGAGTGCAACTTGTGTAGTAACTACAAAATCCAAATACTTCAAAAAATGTGCACAGTAACTAAATCAAACATACTTTAAAAATGTTACTAAAATAAGTTATTAACAAAAGTAATATTTTAATGTGAAGAGATATAAGTTGTTAACTTAAGGCGGGGGAGATGTGGATCGTAGATATCATGTTTGGATGTCTACTGGCATGTGGAGATTAATCGATACAGATTGGTATCTAGATACAAACGTGCGCGATCCCAGTGCATTGATTCATCAGTGTGCATCGATTCATTTGAAGAATTGACTTGTGTTGCATCACTCGCTGCCAGTTTGCAAGAGAAAGTTTAACTATTTCCTTGTCAGTCCTCCAGTTCAGGACACTGAATCGGGAATAATAATAATAATAATAATAATAATAATAATAATAATAATAATATCCTCTGTTTTGTGGGACTAAGTGCTCCAAAGAGCTGTGCAGATTTTGGCTGAATTAATAATTTCAGAGCGAATCACCGTTATATCAATGACACCTCTTTCCAAACGTTATAATACCAAAAAAAAACTAAACAAAAAAAAAACTACAACTGACCAAAACCATGTTTTTTTTTCCTCCCAAAATGAGACGTCCTCCGTTCTTTATGAACATTGATCTTGACATGCAGCCGGCTGAAGAGCTCAGCTCAGAGTGTATGGAGTTACGTTTGTGTCATTAATATCTGAAAGGAAATGATGAATCAAGGATTCAGTGACCAATTTCATATTTATTTACTTTAAGACTCAATAAAATGTTGGCCGGCTTAGACTACATAGAAAACCTGTAGCCTTATGCTGCATTTACAACCGGGCGCGACGTGAGCGACAGCAGCGATAGGTTGCCATGTAATCCTTATGTAACGACGCGTTTTGGCGCCAAGTCACGCAGTGCGACGTGATGGACGCGAATGAAGCGACGCGAGTGAAACAATTTTGAGCGATTGGCGTGTTTGTGGCGCGATATTGCATCGCATCACGTGCCCTCCTCCCCAAGTTGAAAAATCTGAACTTTTTCATCTCGACGTGCTGCGATGACCAATCAGGGACTGAATATGTAGTGATGTGGAGATGTCTGGAGTTTGACTAAAGATGTGATCATGTCCTGTATCTGGTAGCAGCCTGTGAACAGGACTTATGTCTTTTTTGTCCTTTATTTCACAATTATGACAGAGTTTTTGGAGTGAGCAGCAGCCCCGCAGCAGGCAGCAGAGTTTCTTTTTTTTTTTTTATTGTTTACATGTGCGCACGTGAACGGGACAGGAGGTCCTCAAACTGGGTCCTACAGAGGCGGAAGGACCACTGAAAGCAGTCATCATCCAGACGCAGCTCCTGCAGCAAATAATGATGCTCCCTGAATTGGGAACGTCTCATGACGTTTGTCAGCTTTCCACCACAACTTTCTCCGTGTGATCAAGGTCCATCATGTTAACTTGACTGACAACCAGAGCCGGCGAGCGGAACGGAAGCTCCTCCTATTTGATGACGCACTGGGGCGAATTTTCGCAGCAAAAGCAGAGCGACACACTGGGCGATGGTGGCGCGTCCGTCGCCACGCGACCCCCGCGAATTTGTAGCGTCTGATCATGCTGGTGTGAACGCAGCATTATGCCGCAAGCAGCAGCCCCGCAGCAGCGGGAGCGGAGTTTCTTTTTATTTTTATTTTATGTGCGTGTGCGAGCGAATCATCCATGGAGATTATTTTACTTATTAACTACACAGATGTATAATAAAACAAATGGTGACTGGTTTCTAAACACAATTATGACAGAGTTTTTGGGGGAAGAGCGAGCTGCAGTCCCACAGCACGCAGCGGAGTTTTTTTTTACGTGCGTGCGAGCCAATCGTCCGTGGAGATTATTTTAGCTACTTATTAACTACACAGATGTATAATAAAGCAAATGGTGACTGGTTTCTAAACACAATTATGACAGAGTTTTGGAGTGAGCAGCAGCCCCGCAGCAGCAGGAGCGGAGTTTCTTTTTATTTTTATTTCACAGTGCGCGCGCGAGCGAATCGTCTGTGGAGAATATTTTATGAATTAACTACACAGATGTATAATAAAACAAATGGTGACTGGTTTCTAAACACAATTATGACAGAGTTTTTGGGGGAAGAGCGAGCAGCAGCCCCACAGCAGGCAGCAGAGTTTCTTTCTTTCTTCTTTTAATTGTTTACATGCGAATTTTCACAGCAAAAGCAGAGAGACACACCGGGCGATGGTGGTGCGACCACCATGAATTTGTACGCGGCATAAGCCTACTTTTAGTACACAGAAAATTCACAGGTATTGATAAAGGAATCGCTAAAGAATCGGATTGATAAGCGGAATTAATAATGGCACCGATATCGATAAAATCTTATCAATACCCATCATTAATTGTATCCAGGGCCAGTGCTAGCCATTTGGGCATCCTAAGCACAAATGCTTTGTGGTGCCCCCCACCCCCTCCCGAAATGAACAATAATTGAGAATTTGTCAGTGCGGTTCTCTTTATTTCCAAAATAACTTCTCAATAACTCAAATTAATATTGAGTGATTATTTTAATAATAATTTATTAATGTTTTGAAAACAGTTGCAAATAAATAATTTTGCATTAACAGTTGCACCAAACACGACAAGAAAGAAATATAAAATTTTAAATAAATACCACCACCATTATTTAAAAAAAAGGACTGATTTGTGCAACCACAGTAGACTCATTGCACTGAACTTTGTAAACACAGAACAAAGTATTTAGTGTTGTAAACATACATGTAAGTGATAATGTGCAAATTTCTTCAGTAAGCATCATACATTACGTATATTACTTACTGAAGAAATTTGCAACAAGGTAAGTTTTAAAATACAGTTAATGTCATTTTTTATTCCATCAGTTAAGGGAACCTCAACCTTTTTATTTGTTATTAATGTGAATTTTTGCTCAAATGTTTAGCCTATCTTCTAGTCCACTGTTGTTCTAGTCTGTGGAAATTGCGATAGCTGTAAGGAGCAACAATTTGCCATTTTGACAAAGCATCAACGTGCCACTTTATTTCTCTCTTTTCACACAATTCACAGATTTTTTTTATAACAGTTTCGGCCCTGCCTCAACTTCTCAGGAGTTCTGACAGGAAAAGCACCACAAGGGGCCGAGAACAGCTTGCCATGTGCACAGCAGGAATACACATCGCAAATCACTCATGCAGGGCCCGCGATAGGAAACATCAATATCCAAGACAGCTTGTTATATGCATAGCAGGCAATTAAACATTGGCAATTAAAAAAAAACAAAAAAAAAAAACACAAACAAACAAAAAAAAATACACAGGGGCAGAGACAGGAAACATCAATATGCACACCTCGGTGTGTTAACACCTGCACACAAACACAAAAAAATGACTCACTGGATGAACTCAATTTTGATTATGTGCAGGAGTTCCATCTAATAAATATACGTAGCCCCAACTTAAAAAAAAAAAGCACATCCATGCAAGATCATTTAATTTAATTTAGTTGGGACTATGTATATTTATTAGATGGAAACCAGAAAAAATCTTGGAAAATTTGAAAAATTTCCATGTTTAACACTGAATAAATTTTCAAGGCAGTTCTTTATCAGAGTTCTTGTATTGTTCTTCTCAAACAGTCACTGTCTTAAAGGAATCCATCCGAGAGCAGGATTTCACAGTGACAGAGGCAGACTTAACTGGCGTTTTAGATCCAGGCGTGCCCCAGCCAGGAGCTGACGAGTCCCCACAGAGATGTGTGGAGCAGAGAGCCAGTACCAGGGTTCAGGTCCATACCGGGGAAGTACTGGAGTGGTTCTGGACACGATGAGAAGACAGTCTGTGTAAATGTAGGAATAGGAACCAAGCTGGTATTCGGTGTCTCAGCACAAAGGCTAGAGAAGGTGAAGCTGTCAGGAATAAATTCTCTGATCTCCATCTGGAGCGTGGATGAAACAAGAAGGCTGGCAAAAGTTGTTAGGCAAGACACAGAGAAAACTGACATGGAAGTCACAGTAGTATCTGGCAAAGGATTAACTAAATCACAGTTCTTAAATAGTCTCTCACGTTATCAATCATAACTCATAACGGGTGTGCACATCAACATAAAGAGCGCCATCTAGTGGACAACAGAAAATACTACAGGGTGAAAACAAAAAGTCATTGCACAAGGCATGGCGGGGCCAGACACAACAGTTCAGTTGCACAATATTGAGACATTCTCAGCACAAAACTGCACAAATCCACAAACAGCTCGAGATTCACACAAAGCAACATTGTCATACCTGCAAATGCACACAGACAGTGATTTACAAATATTCCTTGATTTGTACGCATGTTTTGTGACCCACAAACACAAATTTCTGATTTGTAACTTGTGTGTTCATTTTTAGAAATAAAATGTCTATTTTTAAATATATCAGGTTTTTTCCATTTGTTAAAAAAACGCATTTGCAAAACTGAAAATTCTGTTTCTAAAGTGTGATTCAGCATTTGTGGATCACCGCACACATGCATTCATCGTGTTGCTCACTTATGCAATATTGAGACATTCTCAGCGCAAAACTGCAGTTGAGTTTCTCAAATATATGTCACTATTCACACTCCCACTCAGTAGATGGCAGTGTTGTTGGCTACAGTATGCGCTCTACAGTACTTAAGCTCTCGCAGTGAAATAATGGCTGAAGGAGAGCACTGCAGGAGCAGCTATCATTGGCTGTAAGTCCAAATCTGTTTGGACTTTGGAGTCTGTTTGCTGTAGTTACATTGCAATAAGATGGTTTTTTTGGGGGGGACTGACTACAAATGTAGGGTGGATTTAAAGGAAAGGGTTGGCTTGACCCATAGGCAGGTGCGACTTGTTTATCCCTTGATGTTCGAGTTGATGATGAAAAAAACCCTGAGAAGTTTAAGGAAAGTCTAATGTTTTTCATTTTCCCCCCTCAGAAATGACGATTTGTGTTTTAAAAGGTTGTGGCAATGGGGACTACAAGCTGAACACATGGAAATCAAATGCATGTGATCTTCAACCAGGAACAATAATGGATATGGAAGCTGCCATCTCCCCTTTTATGTGACTCAAAGACACATTCATTAAAAATGGTCTTTTCTCACAAAGTTTCGTCTTTTTGGTACATTTCATAGTTACTTGTCATACTGAATGTGATAGGTAGTGGTTTCTAGGCCAAGAGATATTTTGGGGCCCTTTTTCAATGCAACTCTTAATTGCAATGCAACTCTTCAATTAAGTGAAACTTAATTCTCAGAAGTTTTTTTTATTTATATGGGGGGGGGGGGGGGGGGGGGGGGGTATCTGGATGAAGATTTAGCAGATGACACCTTGGTCATCCGAACACCGTCACTGTGATGTGTAATGTTAATATTATTGGAATTGAATATTATAATTGTACATGGGCATTTATACGTAATACAGTTCATAATCATTTGCACTGTAAATTGTGATTTTGTCTGTTTGTTATCTTAACATTTTATTCTATGTCATTAAGACACATGATTACTGAGGTTGTTATAATAACATGAAATTATTAGTTAAAAACGTCTCAACTACAAAATAAATGCTAATTTGAAAATCCAGGCCCAACTGAATTAGTAATGTAAGTCAACTTGACTTTGGGGATAAAAACGCCTGCGTGATCATGCTTTTCTTGAAATGCATTGTGGGAATGCAGCTGCGGGCAGGTGAACATGTGCTCCTTTCCTCCCTTCCTCCATTCTGGACGCAAGTTGGAGGGCATCGTCGACCGCATGTTTCTTCGGAGGTAAAACTTTCACTCGGTGAAATTAATCAATTTCATTTAAGTGTGGTGTGTGTGTGTGTGTGTGTGTGTGTGTGTGTGTGTGTGTGTGGTGTGTGTGTGTGTGTGTGTGTGGGTGTGTGTGTGTGTGTGTGTGTGTGCAAATTCAAATCACAACCAAGCAGGTCAATCAGTTAATAAATCCAAGTCAACTTAACTGAAACAAAAGGTTTATAAAACTGACGATTTCAGATTCAAACAACTACCTGAATGAGTTAAATTAATTATGAAAGATAAATCAACCCAAACTAACACAGGTGTTTACCCAACAAGGAATATCTAACCTAGATAACAACTTATTTTCTTTCACTTGAAATTTTAAGGCAGCCCTTTCACTCGTATTTTTAAGTTGAAACGACACATTAGATTTTACAGTGTGGCTGGCAATCCAAGCAAAACAAGTGCAGCAGCCACTGACAACCTTCCCTGTCTTTTTTATGAGACACACACAAACTTTGGAAGCTTGTTCATAGAAGGGGTGCAGTCTGCTTTTTAAAAAGCAGCATTCTCCACTGATGAGATGTTCTGATATGTCTCAGGACATACACAGTGGCCAGTGATAGATTCCTTTCTCCTCTCCTGAATAAGATAAAAGTATATACTACAATAAAGACATGATTTGACTTCATTTGTTGCATCTCAGACAGAAAGGGTGGCCAAATATACATAATGTGTAAAAAAAACTGAAACAGGAATAACAGATAAAAATATGATTGATAATCAAAACTAAAATATTGGCACAGATGAACATAAAGCTTATGAAGTGCTGAGAACACTCATCTCTCCTACATTTTTTATGCAGTCATCAGTTTTGCACTAGCCAGCAAACTTTAACTTAAACTCGACTTGAACTGGTCTAACAGCGCTGTCTGTTTAGAGTTATAAGCGTCTCTTAATCACTTTGAATTAACTTCTTCAACTGGAGTGACGACTGTTCTAAGTGTGTCATAAACTTTATTTATATTTATGATAATATCTTGATTTTTGTTTGCGTTGTTTGCGTTGACGACCTTCCTACTGGTGAGCAGTTTTCTGGGTGATATCAGCTACAACACATACATGCCAGAAGAAAATAAATAAATAATACAATAACATGCTTTTGGAGGGTGGTATGCATTTTCAGAGGCCCGACGTTCATGCCCAGTCATGCAAAATGGCAGATATTTGCCTGAGTTAGACGAGGGCGAATATCTGTCATTGCGGGCTTCGGATTTTCATTGTCTGGAAATGGCGGAATGAAAAGGACTTTTTTTCCATCAGAATTTTTTCAGAAGCTGTTAGAGACTGGCACCTGGAAACCATTCGAAAAATCTATCTGGCTTTTGGTGAAAATTTTACGGGCTTCACAGAGAATAAGGACTTTAACTACAGCTTTAATGACCCCTTTAAGGACGGTCGGTGCGCCGCGCTCCGAGCAGCGACGACGAGGCACAAACCACTGGATCATTTCTAAACGGATGGCTCTGTGGATACGAGACCGTCCATGTGCTCTTTCTCTGGTTATCACAAGAGCTGGACATCAGCCATTTTCCGTCAGATTTCACTTTTAACAAGAGATTTTGTCATGGAAAGCCGTGCATCACGACCGATTCGCTGATGAAGCGAGACGAAGGAACACCTCCGTTTCGGAGTGTTAGAGGACAAGTTGGGACATGTCCAGCTCTCCACAAATTTCTCTTATACTCACTCGACTGGTAAGCACTGAAAGCCGAGATAGGTATTAAAGGCCCTTTAATAGTCCTTAAAGGGGTCCTTAAAGCTGTAGTTAAAGTCCTTATTCTCTGTGAAGCCCGTAAAATTTTCACCGAAAGCCAGATAATTTTTCGAATGGTTTCCAGTTGCCAGTCTCTAACAGCTTCTGAAAAAATTCTGATGGAAAAAAAAAGTCCTTTCATTCCGCCATTTCCAGACAATGAAAATCTGACGAGGGGGGCGGGACCACTCCTTCCAAGGCGTGCTCACAGGCGAATGACGTCACCGACAGGCATGGAAAAACTCACGCATGCGCACGAGGGTTTCAAGCATGTCTGACATAAAAACATATGAATGAAATCCATATAGTTTTTGAAAAAAATAAAAGGGCCGTTACTTTATTGACAGACCTCGTACACTGTCTATAAACAATTGTACGTTCATAATATGCACTGTCCCTGTCAAATAAACCAATAATAATACAATAACATGCTTTTGGAGGGCGGTATGCATTTTCAGAGGCCCGACGTCCATGTCCAGTCGCCCAAAATGAGAGATACCTGTCATTGCAGGTGACGGCATCGACAGAGGGACTCAGAAAATGCATACCGCACAACAAATGCATGTTATTGCATTATTATCACTTACTGAGATACACAACACGTAACGCGTACATAAAAAATTGGCTCACTTTAACTTTTATCGTGTCCGTTGGCGCGAGCTGCTCTCCAAATTCGGCAGTGCGTCCTCATCAGCTGGCCGCTTTGACTGCTGTTCATTGTTGTACTATCCATGAGAAAATCATCCACAATATCCATATTGGGACCAGCACACACTTCTCGCCTTTTTATCTTTCCTCTGCGGACAGTTCTTGGGCTGCGTGCTATGATGTCATTTGTTTACGCACAGTGGGCGGGTATAGCCAGGTAGCGTCGACGTAAATCTACGGTACCAGCCTAGCAACGCTTCGGTAAAGTGATAATAATGAATGAATAATGTGTTTGTGGATCACAAAACATGTACAAATTGAGGAATATTTGTAAATCACCCTCTGTGCATTAGTGGGTATGACAGTGTTGCTTTGTGTGAATCGCGAGCTGTTTTTTTTTTGTGGATTTGTGCAGTTTTGCACTGGGAATGTCTCAATATTGTGTAAATGACTAAAGTGATGAATGTGTATAATTACTAGGGATGCACCGATGCCAATACCAGTATCGGGTATTGGCCCGATCCCGTATTCATTTACTCGTACTTGTAATCATAAAATGTCTCTGATACTCCAACCAGATACCCCTTTACAACAGCGTGATGTCAACCTCTCAGTGCTGGATTTTCACGCACATGCTCCAAAATTTCTGGACTATAAACCGCTACTTTTTTCATACGTTTTGAACACTGTGGCTTCTAATTTATGGATTATTACAGGCTTTCATCTAATTTACTCATAAGTCAAATACGTCCATCAATGCTGTCCATTATTGGCTGAAAGCCACAGTCCATCATGCAGAGCAAATTCACACACAGTAAATGAAAAGTCTTGCCTGTTTGTTTCAGTGGAATTCATCATCATATGAGTTTAAATAAAATAATCCACACAAAGCCTCCTGAGTTTGGAAAACTACTTTAATTCCTCATGTGGTTGAAAAAAAGTTCCTCTGTGAGTTCGGCACTTTGCTCCACAGTTCCTCCGTCAGAACTCAGATCTGGGTTCAGCGGTGGAGATTGTACATCAGGTTGGTGAGTTTCAGCCCTTGGTGTAGCTGTCCAGGCCGATGGCAGACCAGCTCGGCCCGCAACCGGTGTGTAATCCATTTGCGCAATTTGGGCAAGAAGTTATACTCGGGGAGCTATGACCACTACCTTTGCGCACCCCCCCCACCCACCCAGGACTAAACCAACCAACTTTTTAGGTTCCTTAGATGACCCCGAAACACAATCAGGATGTTCCCAAAAATAAAACTGGCCTCAAGCCAGTTATCCAAGATGGCCATCAAAATAGGATTTTTTCACTAAAACACCAATGATTTCTGTCATTATTAAGTCTACTGTACGTTCCTACTGTAGCAGGATGAAAGTCCGGGTCCCAATTGAAAAGACGTTCCCGCTAGCTTGTCTAACGGGGAGTTCCCCTTGGCTGACCTGGTAGAGGAACGGTCTTTTGGTGCGAGCCGCGTGGGTTCGATCCCCCACCGTCGTCCCAGCCACGAAGGTCCTGCTGCTTCACTACTATGTATTTTTATGATAAGGGCGGCCATTTGGGACGCCATTTTGAATCTTAAACCCATGAATCATTTTAGTTTAGGCACAAATGAGTTTGTTGTGACCTGCAATGGTCTTCCCATTGAATCTCTGTGATATTTAAGTTGTTTATATGTTGTGTAAAGGTGTTATAGTGAAAAAAACCCTCTATTTTCGCAGCCATCCTGGATACCTGGCTTGAGGCCAGTTTTTATTTTTGGGAACATCCTGATTGTGTTTTGGGTCTTCTAAGGAACCTAAAACAGTTGGTTTAGTTTAGTCCTGGGGTGGTTGGTGCAAAGGTAGTCGTCGTAGCTCCCCTAGTATTAAAAGAGTTGCTGCTCTCCTCGCTAACAGCTATTTACCACAGACAACAGGCGATTCTGTCTGAAAGCGAGGGAAATTATTCCATGATCCACAAAGAAAAAATAAAATAATGTTAAATTACTCTGTTTTGCCTCTGCGTATTGCATGGTCGAAGAGTTAGTAAAATTTCAACAGAAATGGAGAGTTTTCACTTGCAAAATGAGCTATCAGTAGCAGGTTAATCTCAGTTGCTGAGGAGCTTGCAAACAACGTGCCGTCATGATCATATTACTGTTGTCTCTCGTAGTAAGAGAGTTTGTATTAGTGATTTCCTACAGCAAGTGGACTTCAAACGTTCCAGCAGACAGCCCAAGCAAGCTACCACCTGGACATTCAGAACTGGGCTGGAAGAGCAGCAGGAGTGAGTCCAGCAGAGAGGGGAGAGAGGGGTTTTTAATCAGTCATACCTGCGGCCTGGAGGACAGACGCGCGGTTGGTAACAGACTTTAACAAACGGTGGCAGCGGGAGAGAACAAGTCACTTGGAAAAAGTACTGAATCAGCAATACGATGCAGTTAAAACAGCGTTGAGAGAGACATTTTGTCCGAGGAAGAATGTGATAACAGCCTTCAGAACCAGTGGACCCTCGTTCATAACAGCACTTTATGCACTGGTGGAAAACTGTGAGTACGGTGCACTCATGATACCTCCTAGGCCTTGTTGTGGGCCTTAAAGATTCTTCGCTGTCAGAATGAATGCAGCTTGACAAGATCTTACCTGGCTAATACTAAGACATGTTCCAAGTGTGGCAAGCACCAGTCCATTCAGCTGTACAGTGCCCAGCTAAAAATGCAGAATGCCATAACTGTGGAAAATGTGGATACTATGGTCGAGTTTGTAGGTCCAACCCAACAGTGAGTGAGGTCACTGACAGTGCAGATGGACTTTTTCTGGGTGAGTGGATTCTGGAGAAGAACCATAGCTGGCGGACATAAACGTGACAGGAAACAAAGTGACATCAGTTAGATTCCGGTGCGGACGTTACAGCTGTCCTCTGAACACACATTGAAAATCCTCAACAAAACACGAGCGGCTTGAAAAAACACAAAAGCCACTCTGTGGACCGGGTGGAACTGCACTTACCCTGTTGAGATCTACCACTGAGACTATCACGTATGGCAACAGGAGCACTACTGAGAAGACTGATGTAGTCAGGAACCTGCGTGTGGCATTGCTGAGTAGAACAGCTTCAACTAATCACTCGAGTTGACACTATTGACCAGGACACAGTAAGAAAAGTGTGTGAGTATCCTAAGTTGTGTGATGGACTTGGACTTGTTCATAAACCATATACAATAAAACTGAAGCCTTATGCAAACCCTTTTTCATTGAAAGTGCCAAGGCGCGTGCCCCTCCCGCTCATGGGCAAAGAGGAGCTGGAGAGGATGGAAAAGTTGGGAGTTATTAGTCACGTGGAAGAGCCGACAGACTGGTGGTGTGGCATGGTTGTAGCTCCCAAAAGGACAAAGAAAAGGTGCGTATCTGTGTGGACATGATGCCTCTAAACAAGTCGGTGTGTTGTGAAAGATACATACTATCCTTGTAGACCAAACGCTAGCAGTATTTTTCAAAGCTCAACACAAATATGGCTTTTGGCAAATACCACTGTCCAAGAGTTGCCCGCCTCACCCAATTTATTATGCCATTTGGAAGTATCCCTTCACCGATTGCCATTTGGATTTCCAGTGCGCCCGAGCATTTCCAAAACTGATTGGTGACGGAGGTTACAGCTGGCCTCGAGGGAGTCGTCTGCCACATGGATGATATCCTTGTCTGGGATCCACCGTGGAGCAACATGACGAAAGACTAATGCTGTTCTTGAAAGAGCAGAGAAAGCAGGTGTTACATTGAACATGTCAAAATATGAGTTTGGCAACGATAAGTCAAATTCCTCGGTAATACATTGTCTCAGCGGAAAGGATGAGCCCTGATCCAGACAAATTAAAGCTGTTCAGAGATGAAAGAGCCAGCAATGTGAGGATCTCAGGACTTCCTCGGCATGGTGAATCAACTTTGGAAGTTTATTCTGAACCTTTCAGAAAAAGGACAAACCATTGAGAGATTTGCTTTTGACTAAAAACATGTGGTTACTGGGGGCATGACCAGCAAAAGGCATTTTGCAATCTCAAACAAGAACTGTCCTCTGCTCTTGTACTACAGCTCTATGACCCAAACAAACCACAGAAAATCTCTGCAGATGCCTCATCGTATGGGCTGGGGACAGTCATGCTACAGAAAGTGGGTGAGATGTGGTCACCAGTTGCTTATGCGTCCTGATCATTGACACCTACTGCGCAGTGCTACGCCCAGCTGGAAAAAGAAGTGCTGGCTCTCACCTGAGCCTGTGAGAGGTTCAGTGACTTTATTCTGGGTCTGCATTTTAAACTCGAGACAGACCACAAGCCACTGGTGAGTCTTCTGGGGGGACAAGCTTTGGATGCGTTTCCACCGCGAATACAGAGATTTCGCATGCGAGTAATGAGGTACTCATACACTATAAAGCACATCCCTGGCAAAAGTCTCACCACCGCTGATACACTTTCACGCTTACCGCTCACAAACAGGTTACTCGCAAAGACACAGATCTGATGGAGGACACTAACATTTATGTTGAGTCTGTGCTAGAAGGCATCCCTACTACCAGTAAATACCTGACAGACCTTCAGGAGCAGCTACAGTCTGACAACGTCTGCTCTCAAGTCATGAAGTACTGCACGGACGGCTGGCCAGACCGTAATTGGCTACGGGGAGTGGAGAAGCACTACTGGCCAAAGAGGGCGGTCTTGAGTGTGCACAATGGACTATTACTGAGAAGTACAAGGTTGGTTATTCCTGCTAACATGAGAAATGCAGTTTTGGACAAGATACATGAGGGTCACCATGGTGTGGCTAAATGTAGAGAGCGCGCCCGTGAGGCAGTGTGGTGGCCAGGATTAAATAACCAGATCAGTGAACTTTTCCTCAGATGCAGACAGTGCATAGAGGAAAGATTAAATGTCAGAGAGCCACTAATGCCCAAAGATCTAAAAGAAAGGCCATGGCAGAAGTTAGGAGCTGACTTGTTCACATTAAAATACAAAAACTATCTGTTGCTAGTGAACTATTTCTCTAAGTATATAGAGATTGCTTAGCTCAGCCTACTGTTCAGCCAATGTTATCACACATCTCAGTCAATATTTGCGTGTCACGGAATACCGGAGATACTGATCACAGACAATGGCCCACAACTTGTCAGGAAATGAAGGACTTTGCAAAATGAATATGTTTGAGCATGTGACCAGTAGTCCCCAGGTACACCCAAAGCAATGGTGAGTTGTGAGGCGGGAGAGAGCTGTCGTACGGTTAAAAGCCTCCTCAGAAGGCCAGTGATCCATAGTGCACTGTTGGCCTACAGGACCACTGCGCTGGCTAACAGATACAGCCCAGCACAGTTTCATGGAGCGTAGGCTGCACACCTCCTTGCCGACGCTTCCAGAGGCTTTACAGCCATGTGTGCCTGATCTGCAACAAATACATAGTGTGGAAAGGGAAAGGCGGATGAGACAAGCGAATACACATTTGACCCAATCCAAGGACATCACTCCTACTAAGACTCTTCCCGAGCCTGAAGCACAACAAATGCCAGGCACTGTTCGACCAGGTCGAACAACAGTGGTAAAAGTGGTGGTGGTACATCTGTGGTAGAGAGGTGAGAAAACCCAAGAGATTGGATCTGTAATGGTTATGTATTAGTGACTCAGAGTTTGTGTTCTAAAATGCAATGTGAGATGTTTTTTTTTTTTTGCATTAAACTATTCTGATACAAAAAATATATTTGTTTGAAAAAAAAGAGAGAAACAAAATGTTATTGAATGGCTGTAGTGGTAATAACCTGCCATAGAGTTAGTTGACCAACTGTAATTGAAATCTTATGTTGTGATATGTTAATTGTTAAGACGGTTCAACCTAACTTCGATAAAGGGGATGTGGTGTAATCATAGCACTAGAGGGCAGACCATGTCTGTGTATTAGTTGTAAATTGCAGAGCAAGGGAGATTCACATTGATGTGGCCAGTCAGTAAAGAGGCTCTGTAAAAAAAAAAAGTAGCAGTCTTCATTTGTAAAAGAACCCAACACAACACAAAGGATAGTTTTTTCTTTCCTTTTCTTTCCTTCTTAACCTTTTTCTTTCCATAACGTCAGTTTGCCAGTGAGCTGACATGACACCGGTAACAGCAGCAGCATTTGAAGGAATGAGTGAAGTCCCATAAAATGGAATGCATTATTTTTAACTTCAGCTGATGAACCGGCAATGTAGCAGATGTTAATGGTCAGAGTTGGCTGCCCCAAAAAAGGCACATTAATGAGGAACAAATAAAAAACTCTGCTGTGACACAGAAGATGAGTCTTGTTTCTTGCCCGCACCAAGAGTCCCTGTTAGCGACTTTAATCCGCAAAAAGCTGAGTCATGACTGATATCTTTAAATGGCTTTGATGAAGTTTAACTTGCGGTATGCTACATTTGTTTTACGAGTGAGCATCTTACCGATTAAATGTAAATGGAGTTTTCACAACGGGTGACAGTGTTACTTTGTGTTTAGCAGAAAAATGTTGTCAATTGCTTTAGGCCCTAATTTTGTATTTAATCGGCTGTACAGCCAGCGACACATCACCTTGTGGCATATTTACAGGATTAGAATCGATCGAAATACTACAGAAGACAAAGAGAATTTTGCTTCGTTTTCACTTATTTAAAATAATGATGGCATCATATCATGTGACCAATGTCCCAGATGTCTGTGTTCCTCAAAGCTCATCAAAATACACCTTTCCCTATCTTAATGTCTTTAGTAACATAAGCATTTTCATAATTGTTTACATATGGCATCTTGAACAATAATTGCAAAGAACATTTACAGCCGTATCTACGCCAAGGATTAGACCCTAAGACCTTCGCTGTACATGTTGGAACTGAAATCTCTCCTGGCAAAACAAAATGCACCTAAGATGTGATACCAACATACACCAGTAGATGTCCTTCTTGTACCATATGAAACCAGCTTAAACAGCATCAAAAAAAGAGCAAAACAGATTTAGATGTACGACTGTAATAAAATGCACAACTAATGCTGTGGTCTTTGGTTTCCAAGGTAACCACAAACAGAACTTGTGAAGTAAGTATTGCGGTTTTTGGAGTCATTTTTAAAGCACATTGAAACAAAGCCTTTCTGATTTTGTTTTCCCGCACAGCACTTGCAGAGTGGGTGAATATGCAACCTTTATCATGTGTCACCAAAACGAACTGTAGATCCTCACACTGAAGGAAATTTGGCTTTGGAGGCATGTCCTGGACATGTTCAGTTATGGCTTGACAACACCTTAGTGGAGAAGGAGCTAATCACTGACACACAGAGCTTGATGTTGATGAAGATAATATAAATGTATAACACATGGAATGCTGAGAATCCTTCCCTCTGTCGCACTGATGTGGACTCTCAATATTAATCAATCAGTTTTATTTATGTAGCGCCAAATCACAACAAACAGTCACCCCAAGGCGCTTTATATTGTAAGGCAAAAGCCATACAATAATTACAGAAAAACCCCAACAGTCAAAACGACTCCCTATGAGCAAGCACTTGGCGACAGTAGGAAAAAACTCCCTTTTAACAGGAAGAAACCTCCAACAGAACCAGGCTCAGGGAGGGGCGGTCTTCTGCTGGGACTGGTTGGGGCTGAGGGGGGGCAATGATGTGAGGCAAATATGTTGCTCTAACGCTGAAAACATGTGCTTGAAGACAATTAAGGAACAGTTGCAAGACAGATTTCCAGTAAATACAGTGAGGCAAATAAGTATTTGATCCACTGTTGATTTTGCAGGTTTTCCCACCTACAAAGAATGCAGAGGTCTGTAATTTTTATCGTAGGTACACTTCATCTGTGAGAGACAGAATCTCAAAAAATAAATTCAGAAAATTACATTGTGTGATTTTTAAATAATCATTTGCATTTTATTGCATGAAATAAGTATTTGATCACGGACCAACCAGCAATAATTCT
>NC_047104.1:34839727-34940491 GCF_902500255.1 Thalassophryne amazonica | reverse complement strand
ATTATGGATTCACCGGCCTCGGAGGATGTTCATTCAGTTGTTAAATTGTAGAAAAAAGCAGATCACAGACATGACACAAAACTAAAGTCATTTCAAATGGAACTTTCTGGCTTTAAAAACACTGTAAGAAATCAGGAAAAAAATTGTGGCAGTCAGTAACGGTTACTTTTTAGACCAAGCAGAGGGAAAAAAAATATGGAATCACTCAATTCTGAGGAAAAAATTATGGAATCATGAAAAACAAAAGAACGCTCCAACACATCACTAGTATTTTGTTGCACCACCTCTGGCTTTTATAACAGCTTGCAGTCTCTGAGGCATGGACTAATGAGTGACAAACAGTATCTTCTCAATCGGCTCCAACTTTCTCTGATTGCTGTTGCCAGATCAGCTTTGCAGGTTGGAGCCTTGTCATGGACCATTTTCTTCCAACTTCCACCAAAGATTTTCAATTGGATTAAGATCCGGACTATTTGCAGGCCATGACATTGACCCTATGTGTCTTTTTGCAAGGACTATTTTTCACAGTTTTTGCCTCTATGGCAAGATGCATTATCATCTTGAAAAATGATATCCTCCCCAAACATCCTTTTCAATTGATGGGATAAGAAAGTGTCAAATATCAACGTAAACGGTGTGCATTTATGATGATGTAATGACAGCCATCTCTCCAGTGCCTTACTGACATGCAGCACCATATCATCAGTGACTGTGGAAATTACATGTTCTCTTCAGGCAGTCATCTTTATAAATCTCATTGGAATGGCACCAAACAAATGTTCCAGCCATCATCACCTTGCCCAATGCAGATTCGAGATTCATCACTGAATATGACTTTTCATCCAGTCATCCAAGTCCACGATCACTTTTCCTAGCCCATTGTAACCTTGTTTTTTTTCTGTTTAGGTGTTAATGATGGCTTTCGTTTAGCTTTTCTGTATGTTAAAATCCCATTTCCTTTAGGCGGTTTTCTTACAGTTCGGTCACAGACGTTGACTCAGTTTCCTCCAATTCGTTCATTTGTTTTGTTGTGCATTTTCGATTTTGGAGACATATTGCTTTAAGTTTTCTGTCTTGACGCTTTGATGTCTTCCTTGGTCTACCAGTATGTTTGCCTTTAAAACCTTCCCATGTTGTTTGTATTTGGTCCAGAGTTTAGACACAGCTGACTGTGAACAACCAACATCTTTTGCAACATTGCGTGATGATTTACCCTCTTTTAAGAGTTTGATAATCCTCTCCTTTGTTTCAATTGACATCTCTCGTGTTGGAGCCATGATTCATGTCAGTCCAATTGGTGCAAAGCTCTCCAAGGTGTGATCACTCCTTTTTAGATGCAGACTAACGAGCAGATCTGATTTGATGCAGGTGTTAGTTTTGGGGATGAAAATTTACAGGGTATTTCCATAATTTATTCCTCAGAATTGAGTGAGTCCATATTTTTTCCCTCTGCTTGGTCTAAAAAAGTAACCGTTACTGACTGCCACAATTATTTTTCCTGATTTCTTATAGTGTTTCTTAAAGCCAGGAAGTTGCCATTGAAATGACTTTAGCTTTGTGTCATGTCTGTGATCTGCTTTTTTTCACAAAATTAAACAACTGAATGAACATCCTCCGAGGCCGGTGATTCCCTAATTATTGCCAGGGGTTGTAACACGATTTAGGGTCGACTAGTACACGAAGGAGGAATTGCATCTCAATTGTGAAAAATCAGAGGTGCCTCCAAAGCCTTCTACACGTGTCGCTACAACTATTGTGCACACCAGTGGCTGAAAGACAGATGTGCCCTGTGAGAGCCCATCGAATTCTCTAGTGGCAGGTGTCAGACAAATTCCAGGTGAAACACATGAACATCTAACACCACTTGCTTGGCACTTAGAAAATGCATGGCCATTCGTGCTGTTAGCACAAAAACAGTCAGCAGACGATCACTTTTTGAGCTGGATGTGAATTTGTGCCCCCACAACTGTGACAGTTGCCAAGTACACATGGGCCAACTCCCGCAAACATGGTGTGCATGTGGTTCGTGCCCCTCCACAGGTGAGGTGCTTCTCATCTGAATCACAGAGTGGACACCTTGGTCTGTGCACTGACTGGACAGGTGGTGTGGCTGGCTGCCAAAAGCAGCAGGTGTTGACAACTCTGGTTCTGGACGTCACAGCTGCAGAACACGCCCCGTGTTTTGATAGACACGTGCGTGTGTGTGTGCTTGCTGTCGTCACGTGGAAATACATAAAAACATATATCACTTTTGTGACGGGCTGGTGAGCGCCCACAGTGCGCACATTGACAGGCTGCCCCAGGTGATATGGACCATCAGATCATCACGTGAGCTCTCTTCCACATGATGTGGTGTCTGTCCTGCGGCGCGCCATCCACAAGACACGCGTGTCGGGCTGGACATGCACGTGGGGCCGGATGGACATGCCGGGTTCAGCAGATGTGGACATGATAACAGCACACTGCTCCATTAATGTTATTTCATGACCGTACATCTGTTGACCATGGGTCATCTACAGAGTAACAGAGGGTTCATAGTTGTAGTGTCCACTTGATAAGAGGGATTCAATAAAATGCAGTGTTTTTTTTGTTAATTTCAGGCATTTTTCTGCACCTTTTAAAGAACAGTGATGGTAGTGCAGTGGTAAAGTTTCTGGCTGGTAATCAGAACTTTTGTAAATTGTAGGTTTGAATCCCATGGGACGCATGTATTTTTTTTTCATAGCAGCTGCACAATGTAGTTACACATGCTCCAGCTGCTCACATTGTGTTCCCGCTGCGATGGTTTTGTGCACGCTCGTGTACGACACCATCACATGCACAAAACTGTTTCAGGGGTATTGATCATGCCTGCCCATTGGCTTGATGTTTTCGTGGTTCGCTCATACAAGCTGTTCCGCCATAATTCACCCTGATTTGTACTTATTCGTACTATGTGTGAAGGGGTCCTTAGTTTGTACAGGGGTCAGAAGTTAAAGTTGCTCGAATACTGTAAAAAGTGATGCAAATTATTGGTTGAGTTAATAGGGTTTTAAAAAGGAATAGTTTGCACAATGTATCATGCTTAGTTACCACATTACAGGGTAGCAGGGTAGGGTGGTTATTGGCGACTCTGTTTTGAGAAATGTGAAGTTAGCGACACCAGCAACCATAGTCAATTGTCTTCCGGAGGCCAGAGCAGGCGACATTGAAGGAAATTTGAAACTGCTGGCTAAGGCTAAGCGTAAATTTGGTAAGATTGTAATTCATGTCGGCAGTAATGACACCCGGTTACGCCAATCGGAGGTCACTAAAATTAACATTGAATCGGTGTGTAACTTTGCAAAAAAAATGTCGGACTCTGTAGTTTTCTCTGGGCCCCTCCCCAATCAGACCGGGAGTGACATGTTTAGCCGCATGTTCTCCCTGAATTGCTGGCTGTCTGAGTGGTGTCCAAAAAATGAGGTGGGCTTCATAGATAATTGGCAAAGCTTCTGGGGAAAACCTGGTCTTGTTAGGAGAGACGGCATCCATCCCACTTTGGATGGAGCAGCTCTCATTTCTAGAAATCTCGCCAATTTTCTTAAATCCTCCAAACCGTGACTATCCAGGGTTGGGACCAGGAAGCAGAGTTGTAGTCTTACACACCTCTCTGCAGCTTCTCTCCCCCTGCCATCCCCTCATTACCCCATCCCCGTAGAGACGGTGACTGCTCCCAGACCACCAATAACCAGTAAAAATCTATTTAAGCATAAAAATTCAAAAAGAAAAAATAATATAGCACCTTCAACTGCACCACAGACTAAAACAGTTAAATGTGGTCTATTAAACATTAGGTCTCTCTCTTTTAAGTCCCTGTTAGTAAATGATATAATAATTGATCAACATATTGATTTATTCTGCCTTACAGAAACCTGGTTACAGCAGGATGAATATGTTAGTTTAAATGAGTCAACACCCCCGAGTCACACTAACTGCCAGAACGCTCGTAGCACAGGCCGAGGCGGAGGATTAGCAGCAATCTTCCATTCCAGCTTATCAATTAATCCAAAACCCAGACAGAGCTTTAATTCATTTGAAAGCTTGACTCTTAGTCTTGTCTATCCAAATTGGAAGTCCCAAAAACCAGTTTTATTTGTTATTATCTATCATCCACCTGGTCGTTACTGTGAGTTTCTCTGTGAATTTTCAGACCTTTTGTCTGACTTAGTGCTTAGCTCAGATAAGATAATTATAGTGGGCGATTTTAACATCCACACAGATGCTGAGAATGACAGCCTCAACACTGCATTTAATCTATTATTAGACTCAATTGGCGTTGTTCAAAATGTAAATGAGTCCACCCACCACTTTAATCATATCTTAGATCTTGTTCTGACTTATGGTATGGAAATTGAAGACTTAACAGTATTCCCTGAAAACTCTCTTCTGTTTGATCATTTCTTAATAACATTTACATTTACTCTGATGGACTACCCAGCAATGGGGAATAAGTTTCATTACACTAGAAGTCTTTCAGAAAGCGCTGTAACTAGGTTTAAGGATATGATTCCTTCTTTATGTTCTCCAATGCCATATACCAACACAGTGCAGAGTAGCTACCTAAACTCTGTGAGTGAGATAGAGTATCTCGTCAATAGTTTTACATCTTCATTGAAAACAACTTTGGATGCTGTAGCTCCTCTGAAAAAGAGAGCCTTAAATCAGAAGTGCCTGACTCCGTGGTATAACTCACAAACTCGCAGCTTAAAGCAGATAACCAGAAAATGGTATCTCACTAATTTAGAAGATCTTCACTTAGCCTGAAAAAAGAGTCTGTTGCTGTTATGTGTTGGACGCAGCTCGGAGAAATCCGACCAGCGTTGAAGGACCCAGTATGAAATAAGCAGAGCACGGTACAAAGGCTAACTGAATTTAATACATAACAGTGATAATACAGAAAGGTGCGGTCTGGCGTGGTGCGCTCCCAGCAGCGCTAACGGTCCGGAGCCAGAAGCTGTTTCGGACCCAAGGACCCCGCCGACACCCCCCAGGTGGCCGCAACAACCGAGTCTGTGAAGAAGGAACCATTATGTGATGTCCACACTCTACACACAGAAAACTTAAGGTGTACAAACAGCAAACACTTCCTGGCTTGATTGATGATCAGCTTCCAACCTGCAGGCATGGAACATCCAGTTCACAAAACTCCACCGCAGTGGAAGCTGATACATGACTAACAAACAGCTCAATACAATAAGGTGTGAGGGACACCACATTTACTGACTGTTATAACTGTTAGTCACACAATCTAACGTACCTCAGGAAGTGTGCTGACGAGCGTGAGACTCACCCCCTCCTCTTTCACAGACTGTGCATCAAACCTGGACGTTTCTCAGCATCCGCTGCTGATGAGATGGCTCCCGAGACGACGATCTCACCCGTCTGGTCACAAGGTCGAGTCTCTGGCAAATACCACTGTGACTCCAGTCTTAAATGCCAACATGCCTCCAATCCATCCAGATGCACCTCAGCTGTGAGGTCCTGACGAGTCGCAGGTGATCAGGGTGAGGTCCTGACAGCCTCAGCAACACAGCCACTCAGTCCCAAATGCACGCCACCTGGGAGGAAAACAAAAAGACAAACCAAACCGGCAGCCAGGCCCCCCCAGCCATATAACAGTTGCTCTATAAAAAGCCCTCCGTAAAGCTAGGACATCTTACTACTCATCCCTAATTGAAGAAAATAAGAACAACCCCAGGTTTCTTTTCAGCACTGAGCCAGGCTGACAAAGAGTCAGAGCTCTATTGAGCCGAGTATTCCTTTAACTTTAACTAGTAATGACTTCATGACTTTCTTTGCTAATAAAATTTAACTATTAGAGAAAAATTACTCATAACCATCCCAAAGACATATCGTTCTCTTTGGCTGCTTTCAGTGATGCCGGTATTAGACTCTTTCTCTCTGATTGTTCTGTCTGAGTTATTTTCATTAGTTACTTCCTCCAAACCATCAACATGTCTATCAGACCCCATTCCTACCAGGCTGCTCAAGGAAGCCCTACCATTAATTAATGCTTCGATCTTAAATATGATCAATCTATCTTATAGTGGCTATGTACCACAGGCTTTTAAGGTGGCAGTAATTAAACCATTACTTAAAAAGCCATCACTTGACCCAGCTATCTTAGCTAATTATAGGCCAATCTCCAACCTTCCTTTTCTCTCAAAAATTCTTGAAAGGGTAGTTGTAAAACAGCTAACTGATCATCTGCAGAGGAATGGTCTATTGAAGAGTTTCAATCAGGTTTTAGAATTCATCATAGTACAGAAACAGCATTAGTGAAGGTTACAAATGATCTTCTTATGGCCTCAGACAGTGGACTCATCTCTGTGCTTGTTCTGTTAGACCTCAGTGCTGCTTTTGATACTGTTGACCATAAAATTTTATTACAGAGATTAGAGCATGCCATAGGTATTAAAGGCACTGTGCTGCGGTGGTTTGAATCATATTTATCTAATAGATTACAATTTGTTTATGTAAATGGGGAATCTTTTTCACAGACTAAGGTTAATTATGGAGTTCCACAAGGTTCTGTGCTAGGACCAATTTTATTCACTTTATACATGTTTCCCTTAGGCAGTATTATTAGACAGCATTGCTTAAATTTTCATGTTACGCAGATGATACCCAGCTTTATCTATCCATGAAGCCAGAGGACACACACCAATTAGCTAAACCTGCAGGGACTGTCTTACAGACATAAAGCCATGGATGACCTCTAATTTCCTGCTTTTAAACTCAGATAAAACTGAAGTTATTGTACTTGGCCCCACAAATCTTAGAAACATGGTGTCTAACCAGATCCTTACTCTGGATGGCATTACCCTGACCTCTAGTAACACTGTGAGAAATCTTGGAGTCATTTTTGATCAGGATATGTCATTCAGTGCGCATATTAAACAAATATGTAGGACTGTTTTTTTGCATTTGCGCAATATCTCTAAAATTAGAAAGGTCTTGTCTCAGAGTGATGCTGAAAACTAATTCATGTATTTATTTCCTCTAGGCTGGACTATTGTAATTCATTATTATCAGGTTGTCCTAAAAGTTCCCTTAAAAGCCTTCAGTTAATTCAAAATGCTGCAGCTAGAGTACTGACGGGACTAGAAGGAGAGAGCATATCTCACCCATATTGGCCTCTCTTCATTGGCTTCCTGTTAATTCTAGAATAGAATTTAAAATTCTTCTTTTACTTATAAGGTTTTGAATAATCAGGTCCCATCTTATCTTAGGGACATCATAGTACATATCACCCAATAGAGCGCTTCGCTCTCAGACTGCAGGCTTACTTGTAGTTCCTAGGGTTTGTAAGAGTAGTAGAATGGGAGGTCGAGCCTTCAGCTTTCAGGCTCCTCTCCTGTGGAACCAGCTCCCAATTCAGATCAGGGAGACAGACACCCTCTCTACTTTTAAGATTAGGCTTAAAACTTTCCTTTTTGCTAAAGCTTATAGTTAGGGCTGGATCAGGTGACCCTGAACCATCCCTTAGTTATGCTGCTATAGACTTAGACTGCTGGGGGGTTCCCATGATGCACTGAGTGTTTCTTTCTCTTTTTGCTCTGTATGCACCACTCTGCATTTAATCATTAGTGATTGATCTGTGCTCCCCTCCACAGCATGTCTTTTTCCTGGTTCTCTCCCTCAGCCCCAACCAGTCCCAACAGAAGACTGCCCCTCCCTGAGCCTGATTCTGCTGGAGGTTTCTTCCTGTTAAAAGGGAGTTTTTCCTTCCCACTGTCGCCAAGTGCTTGCTCACAGGGGGTTGTTTTGACCGTTGGGGTTTTTCCGTAATTATTGTATGGCCTTGCCTTACATTATAAAGCGCCTTGGGGCAACTGTTTGTTGTGATTTGGCGCTATATAAATAAAATTGATTTGATTTGATTTAGCATATGCCACATGTCATAGAATCCAAAGGAAGTCGGCATTGTTTGAACTTTACCTTGCAGACTAAGCATTTAACAGAGTCAAACTATTCCATTTATTAATCCTATTAGTTCAACCAATCACAGGGTCTAACTTGGGAATTGTTTCTAAAATAGGTTCAGTAGCTGACATCTTTCAAGGGTGGTAATAAATTGTGTAAAGTATCAACAATGAGTTGGAATGGTGTGTGAGTCCAGAATGTTTTATAACCTTAGACCTCAACAGTTTTTAGAAGAAAAACTCAACTCTTTTTTTCCTGTTAATTATGCACATTTTTTTTTATGGTAAATGTATTCATAAATTTACATTTTTGGTATATATTATTATTGTTATTTCATTTTATTATTACTTCTATTTTGTCATTAGATTTTTAAATGGACCACAATGGAAATTAGTGTACGAACTACATAAATAAGGATAATAACTTTCTTGTGTCATCCATGTATTTTAATGTAGACACAGTTATATTATGTATTTACATTGAACTTACTAAATAAAATCATGCACACATGCACTCACATTTTTAACATAAAGATGATTTACCGCCCTCTGCTGGAATGGCATCTTAGTCCAGAATGTAATTAGCAATGTTAGCTAATATCCAAAGTTTTTTCAAATAGATTAATCCTATCAACATTATGTTTGGCAGCGTTCATCCTTGACCCAAAATATATAAGCATACCAAACAGCAAATGTCAGCTGTCCTTGGTTTGTCCATGATCAAAGTTATACACATGCATGGATAAATGCACATGCATTGCAGCACAATGTCCAGTTTACTGGTTAGTTAAAATAGCTAATTTCTCAAAAAATATGTGTCCTATCAACTTTCTGTTTTTGCAGCGTTCATCCTTGAACCAAAATACATAAGCATGCCAAACAGCAAATATCAGCTCTCCCTTTTTTCTGCATGATCAAAGCCATACACATGCACGCACACACTCACACATGCATGTACAGTAGTGTTCAGAATTATAGTAGTGCTATGTGACTAAAAAGATTAATCCAGGTTTTGAGTATATTGAGTATATTTCTTATTGTTACATGGGAAACAAGGTACCAGTAGATTCTCGTTTACGAGTGTGCTTGGGGTCACTGTCTTGTTGAAACACCCATTTCAAGGGCATGTCCTCTTCAGCATAAGGCAACATGACCTCTTCAAGTATTTTGACATATCCAGACTGATCCATGATACCTGGTATGCGATATATAGGCCCAACACCATAGTAGGAGAAACATGCCCATATCATGATGCTTGCACCACCATGCTTCACTGTCTTCACTGTGAACTGTGGCTTGAATTCAGAGTTTGGGGGTCATCTCACAAACTGTCTGCGGCCCTTGGACCCAAAAAGAACAATTTTACTCTCATCAGTCCACAAAATATTACTCTTTAGGCCAGTTGATGTGTTCTTTGGCAAATTGTAACCTCTTCTGCGCATGTCTTTATTTAACAGAGGGACTTTGCGGGGGATTCTTGCAAATAAATTAGCTTCACACAGGCGTCTTCTAACTGTCACAGCACTTACAGGTAACTCCAGACTGTCTTTGATCATCCTGGAGCTGATCAGTGGGTGAGCCTTTCCCATTCTGGTTATTCTTCTATTCTTTTGATGGTTGTTTTCTGTTTTCTTCCACGTGTCTCTGTTTTTTTTTGTCCATTTTAAAGCATTGGAGATCATTGTAGATAAACAGCCTATAATTTTTTGCACCTGCGTATAGGATTTCCCCTTTTCAATCAACTTTTTAATCAAACTACGCTGTTCTTCTGAACAATGTCTTGAACGTCCCATTTTCCTCAGGCTTTCAAAGAGAAAAGCATGTTCAACAGGTGCTGGCTTCATCCTTAAATAGGGGACACCTGATTCACACCTGTTTGTTCCACAAAATTGATGAACTCACTGACTGAATGCCACACTACTATTATTGTGAACACTCCCTTTTCTACTTTTTTTTTTTTTACTAATAGCCCAATTTCATAGCCTTAAGAGTGTGCATATCAAGAATGCTTGGTCTTGTTGGATTTGTGAGAATCTACTGAATCTACTGGTACCTTGTTTCCCATGTAACAATAAAAAATATACTCAAAACCTGGATTAATCTTTTTAGTCACATAGCACTACTATTATTCTGAACACTACTGTACACAGAGGCCACTTGGCTAATATAATATAGATAATGATAGTGTGTTATCTTTATTAGTTTTTACCCATTAAATTAAGGGCCCAAAGTGTTCATGTGTTCATTCAAAGTGTGAATGTTTGGCATGATGCTACAACCCCAAATCAGAAAAAGCTGGGACAATGGATAAAATCAAAGGAAAAAAAGTGATTCTTACATTTACTTTTACTTGTATTTGTTTGCAGACTGTATAAACCCAAGATGTTTAATGTCGGGGTTTTCTTTGGTTTTGTTTTGTTTTCCTGGTCATTTCATTTGTCATACCCCCATCACACATAGCCAAAATCACACAGAATGGTGTCAGAATGACAAATCGGTTTCAATGCCAAAACATTCTGACAGCCACACAGTTAGTCAAAATCGGCCGGCTGCCCTGAATGTGATGCACATGTTCAAAACCCTCCGGGCACCATTGAGATGGGACACCTATCTGACGGTGGTCTATGTGCTATCTGAGGACCATCTGTCGAAACGGGATCTGAAACGATATGAGACATACGAGGGAACCTCGAGATGGATGACGGATCTGGCTGTGCAAAGGAACTGTTGAAATGTATGTGGCATGCTTCATCATGATAATAATTCTGAATTATTATCGTGTTATATATTATATTAAATATTATCATTATCTTCTTCTGTATTAATATTTTAGTATTAATATTTAGGTTTTAGAAGCTTACTCATCTACTATTAATAATAACCATATTTCTTGTATATGTTATTATCACTTATATACATGAATTCTATTTTCTTATTACATGTCTTATGATATATTATTATGATATGTCCATTTTCTTGAGCCGCTGGGTGGGTAAGGAGAGTTCCATGGGATAAAAAGCCTTTCAACCTACCATCCCTGGTTCTCAAGACCAGGCACCAAAGTGGCTCTACTGTACTCTACTATACTCTTCTATTCTACTCTTCCTTTTTTAGATATTTAGATATACCTTAGTATACACTAGTAGAGTTCTACCTTAGAAATGGAATATATTCTAGAAGACATACCTTACTGAATTTTCATGTACAGTGAATGTGAACTGCAGCTATCAACACTGAAGCTCCATGCGCTACTGCGCACACACCGCTGAAAATCTGAACAGGCTGTTAAATCCACAGTAGACCTTACAGTACAGATATTTGTCCATTGCTTCCCATGGGTGACACAAGTAATGTGAACTATTGTATCCATCATATCTGTATATACCGCGGGCAGCTGTGCCTGTCCATGGTGCACAGTAATGCATCATTGCACGCGTCAGGCTCGGAGCTGAATGGATCTCACCACTGTAATATATGATCGCCTTCTAACTCTGTAGGAGATATGACATGGAACTGTTGTGCCAGGCCGTGACAGCATTAATAAACATGGATCTCACCCCAACAGCGGTCCAGGAGCGCACTGTGGACGTGGAGCCGGGAC
This sequence comes from Thalassophryne amazonica, assembly GCF_902500255.1. Taxonomy (NCBI): domain Eukaryota; kingdom Metazoa; phylum Chordata; class Actinopteri; order Batrachoidiformes; family Batrachoididae; genus Thalassophryne; species Thalassophryne amazonica. The sequence continues at coordinate 34,928,944 of NC_047104.1, read as the reverse complement.
CACAGCCTGTGGTTAAAATCCCCTCACCCGGCTGTTGTGTGCTGGAATCAACCACGGCAAAAATAAATCCCATGTTGATAATCCAACCATTGCTGTGTCCAGAGTTGCGTTGCGCTGCTGAAGTGAGCAAAAACACACAAAAAAAGAAATTCAAATTCCCTGGAAAGGCTGCATCTGATGCATGGGACAGTATGGCACACTGCCAGCAGTGTCCAGCAGCTGGCAACGGTGTGCACATGTGCTCCCTGAGCACACATGCGCTGCGCTACACGTGCCATGTTGCACTACACGTGCACAGCGCTACATGCACGTGCGCCGCACACAAGTGCACACTCATTTACCCATTGTGACCACACATACACACACCCAGCGATCATGTCATCAGTCCAGCACCTCTGCTGTAAGCACACACACACACACACATATGCACACACACGTGTGAGGTCAGTAGCCCTGTGAAGTGGAGGACGAGTACAGATGTGATTGCATGACGGAGTGAGTGACCGCACCATGGAGGCTTTGACACACATGGTGTGAATCCGGTCCATACATTGGTTGTACTCCGGTATTCAGTACTGGTGGGGACTGTGCAAAGGGAGGAACACAGCGCTCCCTCCCACTCCGGCCCCGTGTTTGCCATCCAGGCGTTTGGACATCGGGCAGTCTTCAGCGCCTTTTATGGTCGTCTGCAGGCAGTCTGTGTCCTGTTGTCTACATGCACTTTGGATGCCATCGTACAGGTGTGGACGAGGTATTCTGGATGTGTTCTGACACTGCTGACCACGCCTCTTTTCCTCCAGACTGCATCGGTTTATGGCAATATTTGCCGTGTCAGGCTGGTTCCTGCACATTCTTGCTATGTGTGACAGGGGCTTCAATAAACATCTATTTCTGCATTTCAGAGGCCAACAACACATTGCAAAAAAAAAAAAAAAAGTTGGGATACTAAAGCATTGTCAAGTTGCAATGCTGCCATTCCTTCTCATGAAGATATTTTGCCCTTGTGGATACCAAGCAATGAAGTGTGTGTTGTTTTGTCCAATTCTTCCTGCAAACACTTCTCACGTGAACAGTATGGGATAACAGTTTTTGCATTTTTTTGTTTGAAAATTCTCCATACATTCTCAGTACTGCAGGCAAGCCATTCCAGTGTCCGTACCCTTGTTCCCAGCCATGCCTGTGTACTGTGTGCTGAATGTGGTCTTGCATTGTCTTGTTGAAAATGCATGGTTGTCCTTGAAAAAAGATTTCTTGAAGACAGCATATGTTGCTCTAAAATCTCAATGAACTTTTCTGCATTAATGCTGCCATCACAGAAGCATAAACTTACCTTTGCCAATGTACTGACACAACCCCATACCATGACAGACCCTGGCTTTTGGACTCGTTGTTGATAACAGTCTGGATGGTTCTTTTCATCTTTGGTCCGGAGCATACTGTGTCCATTTCTTCCAACAAAGATCTGGAATATTGATTCGTCTGTCCACAATACATGTTTTCACTGTGTGATGGTCAAACCCAGATGCCTCTGAGCCCAGAGTCAACACTGAGATTTGTCCCAGACAAGGTTAACAAAAGGCTTCTTTTCTGAACAGTTTTAAGTGACATTTGTGAATGTAACTGTGTGTTGTAGTGCTTGACAAATGTTTACCAAAGTCATACCTTGCCCAAGTGATTATATCAACTTTTGATGAATGATGGTACATGATGCAATGTTGCCCAAGGGATCTGAGACAACAGGTGTTCAGTTTATTCTTGTGCTCCTGCCTTTTATGCACTAAAATTCCTCCAGATCCCTTGAATCATTTCATGATATTATGCACTGTAGAGGGACAAATATGCAAACTTTCTTTGAGGAGCACTGTTTTTTAGTTTAATAATTTTCTCGTCCCTGTGATCTGATCCAAGATAAGCCAGTGAAGATGACTGAGTCAATAATTTTCTCATGCATTTGTTGGCAATCTGAACATCTTCTGGTCATCGTTGCTTCTCAAACACGTAGCTTTTCATAGATGTTTTTGTACCATATGAGGTCTATTAGAAAAGTAGCCGACCTTATTATTTTTTTCAAAAACCATATGGATTTGAATCAGTGTGATTGCCTCAGACAAGCTTGACCCTCGTGCGCATGCGTGAGTTTTTCCACGCCTGTCGGTTGCGTCATTCGCCTGTGAGCAGCTTTGGTGAGGAGTGGTCCACCCCCTCGGCTGACTTTCATTGTCAGCTGTCGGTGGTTTTTTCCATCAAGTGATTATCCGAGAAATTGTGGAAGTGCCTGGGACATGCCAGAAAATGTCCCGTGAGACTTCATCACGGCGTTGCTTTGCGCCAAGTGGCACCGCCGCGACGCGGCGGAATTCCTCCGCACGTCTGTCTCAATGTGCCGAAAAAGTGCTGATGGTCCACGTCTTTTCACAATTCCTGTGCTAGTCAGGCAATGTCCCGGATAAAACACAGCATCCAGTTTGGAAATGAATGGCACATTCCACTGTTACAGGAGTTTTTGTCATGGAAAGAGGAGCGGAGGCTTCGCGCGTCGTGGCGGTGCCGTATGGCGCAGAGCAACGCCGTGATGAAGCCTCACGGGACATGTTCTGGTATGTCCAGGCACAGCCACAATTTCTCGGATAATCACTCGATGGAAAAACCACCGACAGCTGTCTGAACGCCATCTCGAAGCTGTCCTGTGAGACCAAAACGGAGGTGGTTTTGTCTCGCTCCAGTAGCGAATCCATCATGACGCGCAAAGCCTCCGCTCGGCTTTCCATGACAAAATCTCTTGTGAAAAGTGAAATCTGCCAGAAAATGGTTGATGTCCAGCTCTTGTGATAACCAGAGAAATGGCACATGATGGTCACGGATCCAGACAGCCATCTGTTTAGAAATGAAATGGTTGTTCAGCCTGTCGATGGCGGCGTTGGAGCGCAGCGCCCCACAGCCGCTGGGGGGCCGTCCTTAAAGTGACAGTAACACTCCTTATTCTCTACTAAGCCCGTAACATTTTCACCGAAAGCCAGATAAATTTTTCTAGTGGTTTCCAGCTGCCAGTCTCTAACAGCTTCTGAAAAAAATCTGATGGAAAAGAAGCCCAAATCATTCCGCCATTTCCTGACAATGAAAATCCGCTGAGTGGGTGGACCACTCCTCACTCAAAGCCTGCTCACAGGTGAATGACGCAACCGACAGGCGTGGAAAAACTCACGCATGCGCACGAGGGTTCAAGCTTGTCTGACGCAATCACACGTGATTCAAATCCATATGGTTTTTGAAAAAAATAATAAGGTCGGATACTTTTCTAATAGACCTCGTATCATGATTGTAGTCATCTGTAGACGTCATCTATTTGAAATATTATTATTATATTATTATTTATTTTACTTTATTGCTAGCCCCAATCCCCCGCCCCCCGCCCCCCAAAAAGTTATGTTTTGGAATGTGTTCTAGGCCTAAGATGCAGGAATGGATGTTTATTAATAAACTAAATGGCGCTGACAAGAAAAAAAAAACATTCAAAGTCAAAGTAAATGTAAGAATCACCTTTTTTTTAGATTTGCATTTTCCATATTGTCTCAGGTTTTTCTGACTTGAGGTTGTAAAATAATTAAGATTTTTTGCCTGTGCTAAACAATGTACATCTTTTAGTTTGAGCAAACATACCAGTTAATTTAGACTTCCAATTAATTTGAATGAAATTAAATAACTGTTGTCTAAATTGAGGTCACATTAAATTTGTTATCAGCTAAATTCCAATCATTTTCTTCAAGCAAACAGAACAGAAATGAGTGTAACCTCAGTGTCGTCTGCAGTAATAACCTAATTCACTGTTTCTTTATCAGATGTGCTTCTCAACAATAAAGCGGTCAACTTTAAATTTATGCTGGAATCCTGTGGTTTTTAATTAATGACAGATCTTATTGTTAGAATGTGCAAGCTAAAAGACAAAAATTCTTGAAAGGGTAGTTGTAAAACAGCTAACTGATCATCTGCAGAGGAATGGTCTATTTGAAGAGTTTCAGTCAGGTTTTAGAATTCATCATAGTACAGAAACAGCATTAGTGAAGGTTACAAATGATCTTCTTATGGCCTCAGACAGTGGACTCATCTCTGTGCTCGTCCTGTTAGACCTCAGTGCTGCTTTTGAACCAGGCTCAGGGAGGGGCAGTCTTCTGTGCACACACACACACACACACACACACACACACACACACACACACACACACACACACACACACACACACACACACACACACACACACACACACACACACACACACACACACACACACACACACACACACACACCACTCGTTATTATAATATAGATTGCAAGATATAGATTGCATTACCAGTCTGAATGATAATTCAGAATATACAACCCCAATTCCGGTGAAGTTAGGATGTTCTGTAAAATGTAAATGAAAACAAAATACAATGATTTGCAAATCCTCTTCAACCTATATTCAACTGAATACACCACAAAGACATCCATCCATCCATCCATTTTCTTCCGCTTTATCCGGATTCGGGTCGCGGGGGCAGCAGCTCAAGCAAAGCCGCCCAGACCTCTCAATCCACACACACCTCCTCCAGCTCCTCCGGGGGAACCCCAAGGCGTTTCCAAGCCAGCCGAGAGATGTAGTCCCTCCAGCATGTCCTGGGTCTTCCCCGGGGCCTCCTCCCAATGGGACGTGCCCGGAACACCTCTCCAGCGAGGCATCCAGGGGGCATCCAAAAAAGATGCCTGAGCCACCTCAACTGACTCCTTTCGATGTGGAGGAGCAGCGGCTCGACTCCGAGCTCCTCCCGAGTGACCGAGCTCCTCACCCTATCTTTAAGGGAGCACCCAGCCACCCTGCGGAGGAAACTCATCTCGGCCGCTTGTACTCGCGATCTCGTTCTTTCGGTCATGAGCCAAATCTCATGACCATAGGTGAGGATCGGAACGTAGATCGATCGGTAAATCAAAAGCTTTGCCCCCCTACTCAGCTCTCTCCGATACAACGACCGCATCACTGCAGATGCTGCACCGATCCGTCTATCAATCTCACACTCCATGCGTCCCTCACTCGTGAACAAGACCCGAGATACTTAAACTCCTCCACTTAAGGAAGTTTAACACCACTGTGTTACATCCCCTTTCCTTCTAACAACACTCAATAAGCCTTTGTTTGTTGCCTGTATACAGTTGTACTTTACAGTATACACAGTTGTTACACAGTGTAGAGTTACTTTATTACTCTATTACATTATTACTTTATTATTTGCACAATAAAATAAGTAGCACACAATATGATACAGGAGACACACAATATACGAGGTCTGTTAGAAAAGTATCCGACCTTTTTATTTTTTTCAAAAACCATATGGATTTGAATCACGTGTGATTGCATCAGCCAAGCTTGAACCTTCGTGCGCATGCGTGAGTTTTTTCACGCCTGTCGGTTGCGTCATTCGCCTGTGAGCAGGCTTTGTGTGAGCAGTGGTCCACCCCTCTCGTCTGATTTTTATTGTGAATAAATGTCTGAACGATTTGCTGCATCAATTTTTTCCAGAAACTGTGAGAGACCTCCAGGTGGTAACCATTCAGAAAATTCAAATGGCTTTCAGGGACGATTTTATGGGGATTACACAGATTAAGGAGTGCTCCAGCCGGTTTAAAGACCGCCCACAACTGTTGAGAGCGCGCCGTGCTCCCAGCGCCGATTGACAGGCTCAAACCCCTCTGAAACAACCAGATCATTTCCAACGTGAAGGCTTTGTTGATCCGGGACGTCGTCTGACTTACACAAAAATGGCAGGAGACGTGGACATCAGTACTTTTTCGGCACATTCCACTGTTACAGGAGTTTATTTACATGGAAAGAAAAGCGGACGGATGCGCCACGGAGCCGCTCATGGCGCGGCACAAAACTACCTCCGTGTTGGTCTCACAGGACGGCTTTGAGATGGGTGGGTTTTCAGTCGTAACCGAGAAATTGTGGATGAGCCTGGACATGCCAGAACATGTCCTGTGAGGCTTCACCACGGGGTTGCTTTGCGCCATGCGGCTCCACCGTGATGCATGGAATTCCTCCGCACGTCTGTCTGAATGTGCCGAAAAAGTGCTGATGTCCACGTCTTCCGCAATTCCTGTGCTAGTCAGAGGATATCCCGGATAAAACACAGCATCCAGTTTGGAAATTAATGACACATTCCACTGTTACAGGAGTTTTTGTCATGGAAAGAGGAGCGGAGGAATTCCACACGTCGGGACGGAGCCGCATGGCGCAAAGCAATGCCGTATCAACATATCCCCCCCTGAGACTAATACACTTGGTACAGTGTTGTTGCAACTTTTCTAGACCGTTGAAATAGTATTCCTTTGGATGAGCCTCAAACCACCTCTCAGAAGCATGTCTAACATCAGAAATGTTCTCAAAATAATACCCCTTTAGGTGCTTCTTCAAGTTTGGGAACAGAAGGAGCCAGGTCAGGTGTGGAGCGATGGTGAACCAACTGGAACTGTAGGGTGTTCAGTTTGGTAGCCACAATGTTGAATGTGTAAGCAGGCTCTTTGTCTTGTAGAAAAAGGATCCATTTGGTCAACTTTCCACAGCGATTCTTCTTAATTGCCTCCTTCAGCTGCCCCAGGAGGTTAGCATAATACTGTCCAGTTATACTAGAGCCCTGAGGTAAGACGTCCACCAACAGAATACCGTCTTTGTCCCAGAAAAGGGACGCCATGACTTTTTTGGCCAATTTCTGGGTGCAGAACTTCTTCGGCCGCAGAAACCCACTGTGCCGCCATTCCTTTTCCTTTTCAGGGTCATAGATGTGGAGCCAGGTTTCATCCTCAGTCACCAGCCTGGCCAAAAAGTACTGTGTAGCTTCAAAATGGGCCAAGACAGCTTTTGATGCCTCAACTTGTTCCTTCTTCTGATCACTGTTCAAACATTTGGGCACCCTCTTTGCTAAAAGCTTGAACATATCTAGGATAGTGGTGATAACAAACCCAATATGCTCCCGGGAGATATCCAGCATCTGGGCTATCTTTTTGGCACATATTCACCGGCCCTCAAGAATTAGCTCATGGATTGCATCGCATGTTGCTGGGTCAGTTGAGGTTAGGGGGCAACTACTGCTGGGCTCATCTTCAGTGGTGAAATGCCCAGTCTTGAAACGAGATATCCAGGTTTTGACAGTACTGTAGGAAGGACACTTCTCCCCCAGTGTTTGTAACATCTCAGTGTGCATGTCCTTTGCTGACTTCCCTGGAGAAACAAAACTTCATGATGACCCGTTTTTATGCCCCCCCCCCCTTTTTTTAAATTATTTCTCATTTTATATATTTTGAATGCATTTTTGATTTCTGTATATTGTTTGTTGACTTGTGTGGACCCCAGGAAGAATAGCTGCAGCTCAGCTGCAGCTTATGGGGATCCAAATAAATAAACAATAATCCTGTAACTCCAATGATGTGAAACTTGCTTGTGCCTCTTCCATCACAGCTTATCACTAAAAGAAAAAACAGTTATAAAAATTGCAAAGACCTGATATTTGCAGTTACAGACATTAGGCTGTCAAATGCAGTGTTGCCACAGTTACTTTGAAAAAGTAATCCAATTACTGATTACTCCTTGAAAAAGTAACTTAGTTACTTTACTGATTACTCAATTGTAAAAGTAACTAAGTTAGATTACTAGTTACTTTTTTAGTTACTTTCCCCAGCTGCTGGCAACAACCCTCTGCCACCTCAACATGACAATGATACCTGTTTTCCCAAAACTCACTTTATAGTCACCCTTTCTTGACTTCAATGAAAATAAATACTTGTTTTATAAAAAGTAAAATAAAGACCTCTTTCTTGACCTCATATTTAACTGCTGACAGCACTGTAACAGTAAAAGTTGCCATTTTTAACCTACATTGTTTATAAATGTAACTATTAAATTCTTTCTAACATTTTTCTAACATTTAAATTCTCTCAAAATATTTACTTGTTGAAATTATTATTATTATTATAAGTAGTATTAGTAGTTGTAGTTTAAAAAAAAAAAGGCTTCAAAACTGGACCTTTAATCTATGGGTGTTGTGGGAGGGGCACATCCATGCCCCATGCCCCCATTCCATCTGGAGTTTAAGTTTAATGCTGCTATTGACCCACAATGCAAAAATAATAGTAACGCACAGTGACTTGGAGAAGTAACTTTAATCTATTTACTGATTTGGAAAGATTAACGCGTTAGATTACTTGTTACCAAAAAAAAAAAAGTGGTTAGATTAGAGTAATGCATTAATAAGTAACGTGTTACCGGCATCACTGGTCAAATGCCCCCACAATCATTTTTCTATTTGATCTGGAAAGGTGCAAAGCCAGGAACTTATCAGCACCCCCTCGTAATTAGGATGGAGAAACGATGTATAGATGTAAAGACAGGAAAAACATCCAGTGATTACAATTTTACATTCAGATGATAAAATAATGAATTAAGTTATTTCATTTGATTATTGATATAATTCAATATATTATACAATTTGATATATTGAAACCCAAGGAAAAATAAACCATACTTTGAAATGTAATAAAACAGTACCAAATGCATCCTGCATTTTTTAGTAGATGCAGTTAGTCAAATGAGGATTTGTTTTACAACACACATGCATGCACGCATGCATGCAGGCACACACACACACACACACACACACACACACACACACACACACACACACACACACACACACCACACCACACACACACACACACACACACACACACACACACACACACACACACACACTACCATTTCATTATTTAATCAGGTGTCATTCAACTGATATCAGTTAAAAAATAGTCCATCTTAATTACCTCCGCCAAGGATGTTATGTTTTCGGTCGAGTTTGTTTGTTTGTTTGTTTGTCTGTCTGTCTGTTTGTCAGCAGGATAACTCAAAAAGTTTTGAACGGATTTTGCTGAAATTTTGTTGAGTGGTTGGAAATGACAAGATGAACAAGTGATTAAATTTTAGTGATGATCCGGATCCAGGAATTTTTTAAAGGATTCTTCACTATTGCGGGATAGGAGGAATTTTGACATCCTACTTTCTAACTCCACAAAAACAAGGCAGAAAGGCTTGAAAAAAAAAAGGGTGTAACATAGTCAAATGTTCTATCAAACAACAAAGTTTGGTGATGATCGGATCCAGATTCCGGATCTGGTGATCCAGAATATGCAAAAATATAGAGAAAATAGAAAATGTGTCAGTGTGAGGTGACAAATGAAGCTAGAGATGCACAACTAACACCAAATTGTAGCTGAATCTGTACTGATTCAGTAAGGTGTCATCAGATTGATGTAGCTTCAAATTTTATGGAGCTAGATCCAGAAGAAAACCGCCATTACCGAAAAATCATTTTTATACAATAACCTTTGAACTAATAAAGACATAAAAGTGATTCCAAGTTCTAGTGGTATGCTTTCATGGTCAAGGATGTCAAATATAAAGGAAAGAAAAGTGTATGTATCATAGTTTTGGTTGTACACTGAATTGTTGAATAGATCACTGTGCCAAGGAGGGAATCTCTTAGGGTCTGTGACCCCTATGGCCTTGTTAGTAAACGATGTCAAATACAACACACTGCAAAGAGGAAATCCCTCATGACAAACTATACAGGGCTGGGGGAGCACAATGAATTTATTAGATGAAGGACTATCATTTGGCATTATTATTTTAGTGACAATGAATATCACTATCCAGATTACTTCATTTAGCAAAAAGCAAGTGATGAGTCAGCAGTATACTCAGCAGTGGTTAAGACACCCTCTCTACTTTTAAGATTAGGCTTAAAACTTTCCTTTTTGCTAAAGCTTATAGTTAGGGCTAGATCAGGTGACCCTGAACCATCCCTTAGTATGCTGCTATAGACTTAGACTGCTGGGGGGTTCCCATAATGCACTGAGTGTTTCCTTCTCTTTTTGCTCTGTATGCACCACTCCTGCATTTAATCATTAGTGATTGATCTCTGCTACCCTCCACAGCATGTCTTTTTCCTGGTTCTCTCCTCAGCCCAACCAGTCCCCAGCAGAAAGACTGCCCCTCCCTGAGCCTGGTTCTGCTGGAGGTTTCTTCCTGTTAAAAGGGAGTTTTTCCTTCCCACTGTCTCCAAGTGCTTGCTCACATGGGGTCGTTTTGACCTTTGGGGTTTTTACGTAATTATTGTATGGCCTTGCCTTACAATATAAAGCGCCTTGGGGCAACTGTTTGTTGTGATTTGGCGCTATATAAATAAAATTGAATTGAATTGAATTAAGTTCTGGTTCAGTGCACATCACTGAACAAAGTACACAAGGTGCAAAACCCACTCCCAGGTGTTGATGAATCACGCCTAGGATCCAGAAAACCCATAGGCTGACATCAGCACCTTACTGTTGCATATATTCTGCTTCGGTGCACTTCACTGAATATACAGAAGATGCACTTCATTATGTAGCACATGCAACACTTAAAAATAGTTCTATTTCAGAAATTACTGTTATTTATTTAGAGAAGTGTTTAATAAATGTTAAAAAATTCATGTATTTGCAGTTTAGTTGAATAATAAATTGAATTTTGTCTCTTATTTGTTTTTGTCTATAAGCACATGCAATATCAATATCAGTGCTCAGATGACAGTAGCTTCTGGGAAAGGTGCAAGTTGCAATAACCTGTGATGCCAAGCGCTAAGAATACATGCTATCCAGTCACAGCAGATGAAACTTTTTTACTACTGAGCAAAACCTCATTGTTAGACTTTTTTTAGGTTCAAATGATTTCACACGGCGTGTAGATGTTATGGCGTCAGTGATCCCATGGCCTTGGCGGAGGTTTGCACTCTCTGAGTGCTTCTAGTTTTACATCTTGTGAATAAATCTTGTTGAGTCATACTGGCTGCATCAGCAGTTTGGTCATGAATCAGAATTGATCTTTTGGTGGAGTTCACATTTTGTCCCAGGCTGCTGCAACGTTACAAAGGTTCCACGCCCACATTAATGCTGACTCCAATAGAATATGAGAGTGAGAAACGGAGAAATTAGGCCAAACAACAGGTCAACATTCTCACTGTGTTGCCCTCTGCGGCGTGCACGTGTCTATGCGTGAATTTCTGACTGTGATATTTTCTCCATGCTTGCTTTTACTGTTGGGTCACAGGGCTGGATTTGAAAGGTCAGTGTCCTCCTTCGATGCAGCGCTTTGCAGGATAAACAAACAGTTTTCAAATATTCAAACGAGAAAGCAGAGACATGTTTGCCCAGACAGACAACAAATGCTGAAAGGGAATAAACATGCAAAATAGGAAGGCAGATTTCTGTGGCTGTGCGTTCAAAAACCTCTCGGCACAACTGCTAAGTTCAGACTGGTTTAACTTTTATGACTTGGTCTTTATTTCAGAAATTCTCTGTGACATTTATCTTTAACTAAAACAAACAAAAAACAAAACTACAGGGCAACAAGTCAGGCCACAGCCAAGCAGTATTGGGTTTATGTGCCTCCCACTGAACTCTGTGCTATTCGTACTTTTGGAGAAACAGCACCCCCCGCTGACACTTCAGCACACTTATGATAGAAACCATCCAGCCATCCATTTTATTTATCCACCTATTCCACTTAAGAATTGGGGTGGAGGGTTGGAGCCTATCCCAGCGGCCATTGGGCAAGTGCGGTGTTCACTCTGGACAGGCCGCCAGCCCTTTACAAGGCTATCGTGGAAATTAATAGTATACAAATAATGAATGTTTATGAATTCAATGATATGAATATTTCATGAGGTGTAAGATGGAACATTCCATCTTTTACCTCATGAAATATTCATATAATTGAATTCATAAACATTCATTATTTGTATACTATTAATTTCCACGATAGCCTTGTAAAGGGCTGGCGGCCTGTCGTTCCATTGAAAGAATGAACAAATATTCATTATTTGTTTTATATAACGGCTAAACAGATCTAGAGCTAATAGATCCTTGTCATTTGATATTTTATTAATTTATAAACAACAGAAAAGGGCTTACATTTCGTGTTCCACTGGTGCTTTGACGTCAACAATCCAACACAAACTTAAATAGGAGTCAAAAATTGTTCTCAGTCAACTTGAAAAAACAGTTAGATAGTTCAAAATAATTGAATCTGTGATACCGTGCACTGACTTTGTGTACTTCCACAAAAAAAAAAAATATGTGTACTTCCTCAGTCCAAATGAAAAATCATGTCAGAAATGAGTCCATCTTTTCATCCTAACAGCTCTTCATGCCTCCAAATGGCTTACAGCATAGTGGATTTGTTTTGTTTTGTTGTGTGTGTGTGTGTTAGAAGAGAATATTAATTAGCTCCTTCAAATTGTCATCTGTCAGGAAAACAAACTCTGCTATGTTTAGCTAAACGTCTCCCTGGTTGGTGAGCGCGCATGGTGGTCGTTCGTGCAATAGCACATTTCATATAGTCGATCATAACCTTCACTTGTCCTGATGTCAAATTCCCATCTTTTTCAATAATTTCACAAAAACTGCAATCTTGAGGTTCTGTCGTGCAAGGTCTAAAACTCACTTGCATGTGTTTAGGGCGTGTCAGAGTGCACGTTGCTGTCCAGGGGGCATATATTCTGAGCAATGGGTGGAAAGTGACTTGGTTAAAGATCCACAGTATTGAATGGCATGTGGGAGGTGTTCTGTAGGTATATCATAAAATCAGCCAATCAGAGCGTCACCTGTCATGCCCTTTAAGCAGGAGTGCACAAAGTGCAGTTGTGCTGAATGGCATGCACAGTTAAGGTAAGGAAAGAAAACAGATCTGTACAGGTAGAGTCTGAGTGCACACAGGCGCTTGCATTGTACCAAATGTGAAAGGAGACATAATACTGGATGTTGCTGTGGCAGTTGGGTAAAAAATATATGCTGAAAGGAAAATTATGTCCTTGAACATTCAGTGCATGTCATCTGCGGCTGAATCGCTGTGAGACAGACCTCATCATGCAGTTAGACCTACTGCATACAGTACTTTTGAAGGTAAGTTAAGAACAGTTCATTTGTCTATAACTGTCATGCATACTGTCTGTTTAATGTTGTGGCTGAAGTGAGAGATTAGAGTTTGTAATAATTTTCTGAATCAGTGCACATGGTTATAAGCCCATATGTTTTATTACATCCACCAAGGACGGAATAAAATCATCAGCGTTTATTTACTTATTTGTCTGTCTGTCTGACTGTTAGCAGGATTATGTCAAAACTACTGTATAGAGTTTGATGAAAATCTCACCACAGATACATATTAGGCCATGGAAGACTCCATGAAATTTTGGAGGTGATCTGGATCTGGCACTTTGTATAAGCTTTGAAGGATTATGTCAAAACTACTTTACGGATCCTCACCAAATTTGCACCATAGATACATATTAGGCCATGAAAGACTAGTGAATTTTGGAGGCGATCCGGATCCAGATCCAGATTAGGATTTTGGCCCAGGATCTCCCTTTACAGGAGATCCTGGGCGGTGATAGTCTAGTGGTTAAGCGTTGGACTTGAGACCAGAGGATCTTCGGTTCAAATCTCAGCCTGACCGGAAAATCACTAAGGTCCCTTGGCCAAGCTCTTTAATCCCCTAGTTGCTCCCGGTGTGCAGTGAGTACCTTGTATGGCAGCACCCTCACATCGGGGTGAATGTGTGGCATTACTGTGACGTGCTTTGATCATCTGATGCAGATGGAAAAGTGCTATATAAAAGCAGTCCATTTAACATTTGCATAGGCTTTGAAGGATTATGTCAAAACTACTCCATGGATTCTCACCAAGTTTGCACCACAAATAAGTATTACACCATGGAAGACTCCATTACATTTTCAGGTGATCCAAAACTGGATCCAGACTCTGCTTCTGATTTTGCTTGTGAACAGTGGAGCCTTTTGGGAATGCTCCTTTTATACCTAATCATGGCACTCACAATTAGTATCCTCAGTTCCCAAACGCTTATTGAGTGTTGTTAGAAGGAAAGGTGATGTAACACAGTGGTAAACATACCACTTTCCCAGCTTTTTTGAAATGTGTTGCAGGCATCCATTTCAAAACGAGCAAATATTTGCACAAAAACAATAAAGTTTATCAGTTTGAACATTAAATATGTTGTCTTTGTGGTGTATTCAACTGACTATAGGTTGAAGAGGATTTGCAAATCATTGTATTCTGTTTTTATTTACATTTCACACAACGTCTCAACTTCACTGGAATTGCGGTTGTAAAATTGGTTAAAACCTTGTAACTGTTAAAATAGCCTAAGCAGTGTGTCACCCGTCTGAGTCTGGTCTGCTTAAGGTTTCTTCCTCATCATCAGAGGGAGTTTTTCCTTACCACTGTTTCCTGTGTGCTTGCTCAGGGGGGTTAGTAAGGTTAGACCGTACTCGTGTGAAGCACCACAATGTAGCATTGTTGTGATTTGGTTGGCCTCTACTGGTGGTTGGCTCTCACTGCGGTATTGTATCACTTCCTGTTCCGGAGCACAGTGGTGTTTTGCTGTATCTGTTAGCTGTTTAATCTGCGCAGGTAGATTGATCTAGTTAACTAGATAACGATTTGTTTCAGTGTAATCTTCACGTGCCTTAACTAAAGCACTCCCTCTGCTGAATCACCTCTAAATTATTTACACATTATTCACTTTGTGTGTTTTTAGGAATCCGCTAGCTTAGCGCAGCTACTAGCTCTTAGCCGGTTTAGCATGGCGGCTTCTCCTGTCTCTCCCGCACTTTTCTGCTCTGGGTGTGAAATGTTTAGTTATTCCTCGGCCTCCTTTAGCAGTAATGGTACTTGTAATAAGTGTAGCTTATTCGTAGCTTTGGAGGCCAGGCTGGGCGAATTGGAGACTCTGCTCCGCACCTTGGAAAATCCTACAGCTAGCCAGGCCCCTGTAGTTGGTGCGGCCCAAGGTAGCTTAGCCGCCGTTAGTTCCCCTCCAGCAGAACCAGAGCAGCCGGGAAAGCAGGCCGACTGGGTGACTGTGAGGAGGAAGCATAGTCCTAAACAGAAGCCCCGTGTACACTGCCAACCCGTTCACATTTCTAACCGTTTTTCCCCACTTGGCGACACACCCTCCGAGGAACAAACTCTGGTTATTGGCGACTTTGTTTTGAGAAATGTGAAGTTAGCGACAGCAGCAACCATAGTCAATTGTCTTCCAGGGGCCAGAGCAGGCGACATTGAAGGAAATTTGAAACTGCTGGCTAAGGCTAAGCGTAAATTTGGTAAGACTGTAATTCACGTCGGCAGTAATGACACACGGTTACGCCAATCGGAGGTCACTAAAATTAATATTGAATCGGTGTGTAACTTTGCAAAAACAATGTCGGACTCTGTAGTTTTCTCTGGGCCCCTCCCCAATCGGACCGGGAGTGACATGTTTAGCCGCATGTTCTCCCTGAATTGCTGGCTGTCTGAGTGGTGCCCAAAAAATGAGGTGGGCTTCATAGATAATTGGCAAAGCTTCTGGGGAAAACCTGGTCTTGTTAGGAGAGACGGCATCCATCCCACTTTGAATGGAGCAGCTCTAATTTCTAGAAATCTGGCCAATTTTCTTAAATCCTCCAAACCGTGACTATCCAGGGTTGGGACCAGGAAGCAGAGTTGTAGTCTTAAACACCTCTCTGCAGCTTCTCTCCCCCTGCCATCCCCTCATTACCCCATCCCTGTAGAGACGGTGCCTGCTCCCAGACCACCAATAACCAGCAAAAATCTATTTACGCATAAAAATTCAAAAAGAAAAAATTATATAGCACCTTCAACTGCACCACAGACTAAAACAGTTAAATGTGGTCTATTAAACATTAGATCTCTCTCTTCTAAGTCCCTGTTAGTAAATGATATAAAAATTGATCAACATATTGATTTATTATGCCTTACAGAAACCTGGTTACAGCAAGATGAATATGTTAGTTTAAATGAGTCAACACCCCCGAGTCACACTAACTGCCAGAATGCTCGTAGCACGGGCCGAGGTGGAGGATTAGCAGCAATCTTCCACTCCAGCTTATTAATTAATCAAAAACCCAGACAGAGCTTTAATTCATTTGAAAGCTTGACTCTTAGTCTTGTCCATCCAAACTGGAAGTCCCAAAAACCAGTTTTATTTGTTGTTATCTATCATCCACCTGGTCTTTACTGTGAGTTTCTCTGTGAATGTTCGGACCTTTTGTCTGACTTAGTGCTTAGCTCAGATAATTATAGTGGCCGATTTTAACATCCACACAGATGCTGAGAATGACACCCTCAACACTGCATTTAATCTATTGTTAGACTCGATTGGCTTTGCTCAAAATGTAAATGAGTCCACCCACCACTTTAATCATACCTTAGATCTTGTTCTGACTTATGGTATGGAAATTGAAGACTTAACAGTATTCCCTGAAAACCCCCTTCTGTCTGATCATTTCTTAATAACATTTACATTTACTCTGATGTACTACCCAGCAGTGGGGAATAAGTTTCATTACAATAGAAGTCTTTCAGAAAGTGCTGTAACTAGGTTTAAGGATATGATTCCTTCTTTATGTTCTCCAATGCCATATACCAACACAGGGCAGAGTAGCTACCTAAACTCTGTGAGTGAGATAGATTATCTCGTCAATAGTTTTATATCCTCATTGAGGACAACTTTGGATGCTGTAGCTCCTCTGAAAAAGAGAGCCTTAAATCAGAAGTGCCTGACTCCGTGGTATAACTCACAAACTCGCAGCTTAAAGCAGATAACGCGTAAGCTGGAGAGGAAATGGCGTCTCACTAATTTAGAAGATCTTCACTTAGCCTGGAAAAAGAGTCTGTTGCTCTATAAAAAAGCCCTCTGTAAAGCTAGGACATCTTACTACTCATCACTAATTGAAGAAAATAAGAACAACCCCAGGTTTCTTTTCAGCACTATAGCCAGGCTGACAAAGAGTCAGAGCTCTACTGAGCTGAGTATTCCTTTAACTTTAATTAGTAATGACTTCATGACTTTCTTTGCTAATAAAATTTTAACTATTAGAGAAAAAATTACTCATAACCATCCCAAAGACATATCGTTCTCTTTGGCTGCTTTCAGTGATGCCGGTATTAGACTCTTTCTCTCCGATTGTTCTGTCTGAGTTATTTTCATTAGTTACTTCCTCCAAACCATCAACATGTCTATTAGACCCCATTCCTACCAGGCTGCTCAAGGAAGCCCTACCATTAATTAATGCTTCGATCTTAAATATGATCAATCTATCTTTATTAGTTGGCTATATACCTTCAGGCTTTTAAGGTGGCAGTAATTAAACCATTACTTAAAAAGTCATCACTTGACCCAGCTATCTTAGCTAATTATAGGCCAATCTCCAACCTTCCTTTTCTCTCAAAAATTCTTGAAAGGGTAGTTGTAAAACAGCTAACTGATCATCTGCAGAGGAATGGTCTATTTGAAGAGTTTCAGTCAGGGTTTAGAATTCATCATAGTACAGAAACAGCATTAGTGAAGGTTACAAATGATCTTCTTATGGCCTCAGACAGTGGACTCATCTCAGTGCTTGTTCTGTTAGACCTCAGTGCTGCTTTTGATACTGTTGACCATAAAATTTTATTACAGAGATTAGAGCATGCCATAGGTATTAAAGGCACTGCGCTGCGGTGGTTTGAATCATATTTATCTAATAGATTACAATTTGTTCATGTAAATTGGGAATCTTCTTCACAGACTAAGGTTAATTATGGAGTTCCACAAGGTTCTATGCTAAGACCAGTTTTATTCACTTTATACATGCTTCCCTTAGGCAGTATTATTAGACAGCATTGCTTAAATTTTCATTGTTACGCAGATGATACCCAGCTTTATCTATCCATGAAGCCAGAGGACACACACCAATTAGCTAAACTGCAGGATTGTCTTACAGACATAAAGACATGGATGACCTCTAATTTCCTGCTTTTGAACTCAGATAAAACTGAAGTTATTGTACTTGGCCCCACAAATCTTAGAAACATGGTGTCTAACCAGATCCTTACTCTGGATGGCATTACCCTGACCTCTAGTAATACTGTGAGAAATCTTGGAGTCTTTTTTGATCAGGATATGTCATTCAATGCGCATATTAAACAAATATGTAGGACTGCTTTTTTGCATTTGCGCAATATCTCTAAAATTAGAAAGGTCTTGTCTCAGAGTGATGCTGAAAAACTAATTCATGCATTTATTTCCTCTAGGCTGGACTATTGTAATTCATTATTATCAGGTTGTCCTAAAAGTTCCCTGAAAAGCCTTCAGTTAATTCAAAATGCTGCAGCTAGAGTACTAATGGGGACTAGAAGGAGAGAGCATATCTCACCCATATTGGCCTCTCTTCATTGGCTTCCTGTTAATTCTAGAATAGAATTTAAAATTCTTCTTCTTACTTATAAGGTTTTGAATAATCAGGTCCCATCTTATCTTAGGGACCTCATAGTACCATATCACCCCAATAGAGCGCTTCGCTCTCAGACTGCATACTTACTTGTAGTTCCTAGTGTTTGTAAGAGTAGAATGGGAGGCAGAGCCTTCAGCTTTCAGGCTCCTCTCCTCTGGAACCAGCTCCCAATTCGGATCAGGGAGACAGACACACCTCTCTACTTTTAAGATTAGGCTTAAAACTTTCCTTTTTGCTAAAGCTTATAGTTAGGGCTGGATCAGGTGACCCTGAACCATCCCTTAGTTATGCTGCTATAGACTTAGGACTCTTTAGGGTCTGTGACCCTATGGCCTTGTTAGTAAACGATGTCAAATACAACACACTGCAAAGAGGAAATCCCTCATGACAAACTATACAGGGCTGGGGAGCACAATGAATTTATTAGATGAAGGACTATCATTTGGCATTATTATATTTTAGTGACAATGAATATCACTATCCAGATTACTTCATTTAGCAAAAGCAAAGTGATGAGTCAGCAGTATACTCAGCAGTGGTTAAGACACCCTCTCTACTTTTAAGATTAGGCTTAAAACTTTCCTTTTTGCTAAAGCTTATAGTTAGGGCTAGATCAGGTGACCCTGAACCATCCCTTAGTTATGCTGCTATAGACTTAGACTGCTGGGGGGTTCCCATAATGCACTGAGTGTTTCCTTCTCTTTTTGCTCTGTATGCACCACTCTGCATTTAATCATTAGTGATTGATCTCTGCTCCCCTCCACAGCATGTCTTTTTCCTGGTTCTCTCCCTCAGCCCCAACCAGTCCCAGCAGAAGACTGCCCCTCCCTGAGCCTGGTTCTGCTGGAGGTTTCTTCCTGTTAAAAGGGAGTTTTTCCTTCCCACTGTCGCCAAGTGCTTGCTCACAGGGGGTCGTTTTGACCGTTGGGGTTTTTCCGTAATTATTGTATGGCTTTGTCTTACAATATAAAGCGCCTTGGGGCAACTGTTTGTTGTGATTTGGCGCTATATAAATAAAATTGATTTGATTTGATTTGATTTGGTGCTATACAAATAAAATACATTGAAAATTGAATTGAGTGATCTTGGCACTCCATGCTAGCTTCTGATGTGACTACTCACTGACCTCTCCCTAGCTTCAACCTTGATCATTATGACAACATACATTTGAAGGGGCGGTGGGATCCTGAGTAGCAGGCCAAATTGAAAGCACCATCACTTAAATTTGTCAGGTAGGCCACAGTCGTCTATTGCCTTCACGTCTGTATCCAGCTGCTCCTGAACCTCAGCACTTCTGTGTCTGTCTGTCAGTGGGAGGAAGTACCATCTGCCCAAACTCTTTACTGGTTCTTCCATCACTGTAGGGATGACCTCTCCAGCAAACTCAAAATGGATTTTCATAGGTTGGGATTTGAAAAAAGATTCCTTCACTGGAAAAGGCCTGGTTGGACTACAGCTGGTTGGACTATGACTAAAGCCCCTTTCACCCTGGTGCAAACGTAGAGCTGCGTATTGTGGCGTATCGTCTATGCCGAGTTGAGCAGCGCTACGCCCACTTTTAGCAGCTCTACGTCGAGTTTTTCCTCCCTACGCACCAGTATGTTGAGGGCTACACGTGTAGGATGGAAGAAATTAAACATGTTTAATTTTTGTTGAACAGCATTGCATTTCGGTAGCCATAGCTTATAAGTATCTACTGCAGTGTGGGGCTTTGAAGTGTATGTGTGTCTGTTACTAATTCCATTCTCGTGTTCAAGTCATAACTTATGCTTCGTTGTGCATATACAGGATTAGGAGATGGTCTGTGTGTGTTTTGTTTGTAAGCTTTTATTGTCACCATTTTGGCAGCTATCCTAAAATATAAAATGGACAAAACGTAATGAAATCAAGCAAAATGGAGTGATATTGGGACTAATAATTCCGAAAAGGGGGTAAAATGTCATAAAATGGAGCAAAATTGGGACTGATAATTACATAATGGGGGTAAAGCTGTTGAGCATACTCGTGTAATGCATCTTAGCCTGTGTAGACTGACGCTACTTGGCCTCCATCTTTTGTTGAACAGTGTGGCACAACTGTAGCTTATACAGTGAGGAAAAAAAGTATTTGAACACTCTGCGATTTTGCAAGTTCTCCCACTTAGAAATCATGGGGGGGGGTCTGAAATTTTCATCTTAGGTGCATGTCCACTGTGAGAGACATAATCCCCCCCCCCCCCCCCCCCAAAAAAAAAAAATCTGGAAATCACAATGTATGATTTTTTTAATAATTTATTTGTATGTTACTGCTGCAAATAAGTATTTCAACACCTGTGAAAATCAATGTTAACTCACTCGCTGCCAAAGACGTATATATACGTCAATTGGCCGCCAACCGCTCGCTGCCAAAGATGTATATATACGTCAATTACATGTTTTCGTGGTAACTGCCGGCAAACATCCTGGCGCAGCTTGTCTGTGGCGATCAAGCTTATACGTGTTGTAATTGTGAAGTTAATCCAGTATGAGGCGGTAGTGTGCTCTGAAGGATTGTCAGTGAGAGAAGAAGAGGAGGGCCAGGAGGCTGAGTAGAGGCAAGATGGCAAAAATGAATGGCTAAGGAAAGCTAATGCAGCTCAGGCTTGAGCAAGCTCTTTCCCGGAGTACAGAGCGAGAGAGAGTCGGGATCGCCGGTGGTTTGGGCAGGGATCTCAGAGAGGAGGTGGAGGAGGTGTCCCAAGAAACGAACGAAGTTCAACCCGGGCCAAGCCGTGTGCGGCGCACACAAACGGTGGCCAGCTCAGAGGATGAATCCGATGGTTTTAGCGAACCTGACCCGGATTCTTCAGACGAGTGGTTACCGTCTGGATCAGAGCGGAGCAGTAGAGACTCGTCCCCAGACGCTCCGGTCACACACAAAGGAGGTACAGTACATACATACTTATATATAGCATATATAGCTAACTAACGTTTACTGATCAGATAAAATGAGAGGATTTTCTCACATAGCAGCAATTGTACATAAATAGATAGCTAACCTTTTACTGATCAAAGGAGAGTAGGATTTTTCTCACATACCACCATTTTTTTTATGGTATTTTCTATCTATTTCCATAATTTACAGGTAGTGCAACCAGCACATCTGTCAGTGCCAATGATGGCAGTGAAAAGAAGAGAGGTAAGAATATATATCCAAAATCTGCACATCACATAGTACCAATAAAAATTGTTTACTGTTTATTTTATAGTAATGGTATGTATTTCCATAATTTACAGGTCGTGTCAGTCGTGTCAGTCAGCAGCAGTCGCGGAGCAGATTCTGGGTGGCATACAGGTGACTGGACACCAAACCTGTTCCCCTTCACTGCGACCCCGGGACCCCGAAGAGGTGCTGCGGAGCTGGATTCCGACAAACCAGCTGACTTCCTGGAGCTCTTCCTGACTGACGAACTACTTCAACATATTGTTGACCAGACCAACCTTTATGCCACACAGTATCTCAGTGCACACCCAGAGAGCAGGCTGGATGGTAAGATGATCAACAATCACCTGGAACCGCTGATGCCCACCAGCAAAAAGGCGAGACCAGCACGAAGGTGTAGGGTCTGTGTACGTGGGGGCCTGCGCAGTGAGACCAGTCCTGTGGTGTCCCCTTGCATGCTGGCGAGTGTTTCACTGCTTTCCATACAAAAAGACATTATGCTGATGGGTGAACAAACGCGCGCACACACACACACACACGTGCACACATGCACAACAGCTGCAACACACCAAAAAAGTTATTTTTTGGTGTGTTAAATAGTAGGAAAATTAGGGATAGTAGTAGGGAAATTGTAAATAGTTGTATACAGTGTAATTTGTTTTAGTTGATATAATTGTAAATAAATGATTATTTTTTGCCATCAAAAGCCATTTTTTCCAGTGTTTTTGTTGTTTTTATAGAAGCCAACAATGTTCACATGTTTGAGGTGTCACTAAAGTAAAAAATATTCACATCAAAGTCACTGTTCTGGTCGACATGCGTCATTTCACAAAAAGCTGTTTTTCTCAGCTTTTTAGTTGGAAACTGGTGTTTTTGGTGAAACCACCCTATGTTCTCCTGCCAATTACTCAAGAATGGAAAAAGGCAGAGACAAACTTTTTTTTTTGATGAAAGATAAGACTCTAATCTTTCCGATGGTGGTTTTGGTTTTTTCATAGTCACAGCAGACGATATTCTGTTGGTCTTGAAACATAGGTCAAAATTCCCCAAAACGGCTGGCAGCGAGGGGTTAGCTGCTCAGAAAATGGCTGGCAGCCAATGAGTTAATATTCGGTAGAGTAGCCTTTGTTTGCAATTACAGAGGTCAAACATTTCCTGTAGTTTTTCACCAGATTTGCACACACACTGCAGCAGGGATTTTGGTCCACTCATCCATACAGATCTTCTCCAAATCTTTCAGGTTTGGAGTTTCAGCTTCAGTTTCAGACAGACATGGACTAACAACTGCCCACTGTGATGCACGTGTGTCTGCTTGCTGTCATCATGTGGACATAAATAAAAACATATATTGCTGTGGCGATATATGTGGCTGTAGCGAGCCACATATGTATATGTGGTTACACATTGCACAGCTCCTGGCACTGTGTTCCCGTGTGCACGAACGTCACACCGCCTGCCCATCGGCGCAATGTTTGCGGTGCGCTCATATGAGCTGTTCTGACGGGAGTTACCCTGAGTTGTACATATTCGCACTGTGTGCGAAGGGGCCCTAAATGATGACCATGTGGAGAAAGTGCATTCATTCAAATTCTTTGGCATCCACATCACAGACTGTCTGCCATGGTCTTTTAACTCCTCAGCAACTGTCAAAACCCACAACAGCGCCTCCACTTCCTGAGGATTCTCAAGAAAAAAAACACCTAAGTCAAAGGTTGCTGCTGTCCTTTTACAAATCAACAGGCGAGAGCACCCTGTCTTATTGCATTTCTGTGTGGCTTGCTGGATGTTCTGTTCTGGACAAGAAAGACCTCAAGAGAATCATTAAGACAGCAGGAAAAAAAAAAAAAAAAAAAACATTTCAGTGACAATAAAGGCATTCAATTCAATTCATTAATTTTTGAAAATATTTATATGTGCTCCTTTCTTAATCTTAACTTATCTATGTTGGGCAGCTTTATGATGCATAATATTGCCTGTCAGCTTTTGAAGTGTTATCATTTGATCCTGTGTCAAATTGTAAATCATTGCAACATTTTATTTAATTTTTTTGACTGATTTTGCAAACATGCAAATACAATTTGTTTCCACCATTTCCTTTACAACTGCATCCCATGACCTGAACATCTTCCAGACATTTTGCCCTGATGGTACCAATATGAGCCCCATATGATTAATATGGGGAAAATGTGGGGCTGACCTGGTAAAGCCCATTTTAAACCCACACAAAACCCCAGATGGGGTGTACGGTGTAAAATATATATGGGTCCCAGAGGGACAACATGGGGCCCATATGGGTGTGCCCCATGTGGATTGATTGGTGGATTGGTGCAGAGGTGGGTGTCATTCCTAGAAGGTTCTCCTCTCTCCACAGAGGAAAGCTGGAGCTCAGTCATGGAGGTGACCAAGAACTTGGTCACTCTGTCAAAGACCCTTCTCCCCTGATCCGGCAGTTTAGAGATGTGGCCAGCTCTAGAAAGAGTCCTGGTAGATCCGAATGTCTTCCATTTACAGATGATTTGTGGTTCGAGACAATCCTGTCGTGGAGGTCTACAGACAATTCCTATGTAGACAGGTGTGTGCCTGTCTTCTCATCTCAAGGATGATCAGAGATCTAAACTAAATTTTGAGCTTCATGGCAAAGGCTGTGAATACTTATGAACATGTGATTCCTTAGGTTTTTTTTTTTTTAATTATTTTTAATAATTTTACAAAAATCTCAAACAAAAACTTTTCACATATTGCCATCATGAGGTATTGTGTGTAGAATTTTCAGGAAAAATGAATTTCATCCATTTTGGAATAAGGCTGTAACATAACAAAATGTGGAAGCAGTTTCATAAGCATTGTTTTTAAACCAGGTTTGTGAAATGTGAACATGAGCCTTAATATCGTTTATGGTGCTGAAGAGGTGTGTGAGACTGCAGCTTTTGCTTCAATGCTTGACACAAGAAGTAGCCACAAAGTTAGAAAAATAGCTGTTTCCAGACAAAGTAGTCAGGTTAAGAAATGTTGCCATTTTTAAACATATGTTTGACTGTAACAGCATTAATGTCTTAACAGGAATGTTTGCTATGTGTGACAGGTTCAGCAATTTACAGTTTAGTGAAGACTTTGTGAAGAGTTTGCCCTGATTCTTTACACTGAGGTAGTTAACATGTCTAGTGTTGCAATAGGAGACCACTGTCTCGTTTTACCCCTCCGTGATATTGTGGGATTTGACCACTTACGGGGACCTCCATTTAATATATACACAGTATAACTTCACACGGATAAATGGTGTACTGTTTTGTTTTCCACTGCAATCAAGGAAGCAATTGCGAGAAGCATTTCTTTTTATTCGGTTCCCAGTGAAGAAGAAAAGACGAAGCGAGTGGGAGACGTTGTGTCGGTAAGTGTCTCGACATGTTTTAGCGCCGGATCATAAACAAAGCGCAACACACGTCCACTTTCCCACTGCATCATCACTTTTTCTTTGCATTTTCACTTTGTTTGCATGTAATTTGCCAAAAAACCTGTTGTGGCTGGCGTGCCTGGCTGGCTTTTGTTTGTCTTCTGTTTCTGTCTTTTGGTTTTCCTTCCAGGTGGTGCGCGTTTAGGACTGAGTGGCTGTGTGGCTGAGTTATCAGGACCTCACCCTGATCACCTGAGGCTCGTCAGGACTCACAGCTGTGGTGCATCTACACGGATTGGAACATGGTGGCATTTAAGTCTGGAGTGCACAGTGTGTATTTGCCAGAGACTCGACCTTGTGACCAGACGGGTGAGATCGTCGTCTTGAGAGCCATCTCATCATCAGTGGATGCAGAGAACGTCCAGGTTTGATGCATGGTCTGTGAAAGAGGAGAGGGTGAGGTCTCACGCTCGTCAGCACACTTCCTGAGGTACGTTGGGTTTTGTGACTAACATTTGTACAGTCAGTAAATGTGGTGTCCCTCACACCTTATTATATTGAGCTGTTATGTTAGTCGTTTTAATCAGCTTCCACTGCAGTGAGTTTGTGAACAGAGTGTTCCATGCCTGCAGGGTGGGAAGCTGATTGGTAATTAAGCCAGGAAGTGTTTGCTGTTTGTACACCTTTGAGCGGTCTCTCTGTGTGTAGAGTGTGGACTCACATGATGATATCTTCTTTCACAGACTCGGTTTGTCGCGGCCACCTAGGGGGTGTCGGCGGGGTCCTTGGGTCCGAACAGGTTCTGGCTCCGGACCGTTAGTGCTGCTGGGAGCACACCGCAATTACCACCTCGCAGACCGCGCACTTATTTGTTTGTATATTTATCACATCACTGTTATGTTTATTAAACTCTGTTATCCGTTGTACCGTGCTCTGCTTATTTTATACTGGGTCCTTCAAACGCTGGTCGGTTCTCCGGGCTGCGTCCGACACATAACAAAACCCATTGAAAATGCCATGGTTTGTACCCCAGGAATATAGAAATTACATCATATTTTACCCCTTTAGCGCCCGCCCCCAAACAAGACTACAGTCTCCTATTACCCAGATATTTTCTGTTATATCTGTGGTTGCTTCA
The DNA here is from genome assembly GCF_902500255.1 of Thalassophryne amazonica. NCBI lineage: Eukaryota > Metazoa > Chordata > Actinopteri > Batrachoidiformes > Batrachoididae > Thalassophryne > Thalassophryne amazonica. The sequence goes on along the minus strand of NC_047104.1, from coordinate 34,902,827 downwards.
CTTTATAACCTCTTTTATCAAAAGAGTGTACCTTGCTTATTACGGCATACCACTTGGTGACCAGGACAAAAATTGGGCTCCTCACCAAGTTTGCACAACTTGTGTCAAAACACTGAGATGGTGGTGTCAAGGAAAGAATGCTAAGCTCAACCGAAAAGCCACTTAGATGACTGCTACTTCTGCCTTCTAAATGTCAAGGGATTTAATAAGAAAAACACTTGAAATACCCCGGCATACCATCTGCTATAAAACCGGTTCCCCAGAGTGATGAAATATCCGTAACCATTTTCACCAAGCTCCCAGACCTTGATGAGTATGAGTTTATTTCATCCACTTATGATGATGAAGAAGAAGAGGATATAGTGCATGAAGCATGGGATGCAGATCAAGTTTCTCTGTATAGTCTTTCCGAATTGAATGATCTGATCGGAGATTTCAATTTGCCAAAGCAATATGCTTAACTGCTGGCTTCCAAGCTACAGGAGAAACATCTTCTCAAAACCGGAACAAGCGTTTCATTTTAACATAACAGAGAGGTGAAATTGAGGAAGTACTTCCACTCTGATGGCAAACTTGTTTACTGCAAAGATGTTGAGGGGTGTTTGCCTGAATATCATTCAAGTGGCTGGAGACTTTTTATTCATGCCTTGAAATGAACCTTACTCCATAATGGGAACAAGTATGGACCAATCCCTTTTAGATACTATGTCACCCTGAAGGACGCTGCTTGACAGATTGAAATACTGTAATCACCAGTTGTTGATCTGCGTGGATTTGAAAATGGTAAATTTCCTATTTGGACAAGAAGGAAGTCACACCAAATATCCCTGTTTTTATGTTACTGGGATAGTAGAGCCAACAAAGAGCACTTGGTAAGAAAAGAATGACCATAAAGAAATAAAACGAAACCTGGAGAAAAGTATGTCATAAACAACCCCTGGCTGAATGGAAAAACATCACTCTACCACCACTGCACATCAAACATGGACTAATGAAGCAGTTTCTCAGCACTTGATTGCTCTGGAGACTGTTTTGGCTACATATGCTCAACCTTTCCTGGCCTTAGCCAAGAAAAAAGTAGTAATATTTGATGGGCCTCAAATCAGAACGTTGCTCAAGGACAACAGCTTCATGACTACAATGACCGCCGTTGAGGCTCGAGCTTGGAATGCATTTGCTAATATGGTGTATAACTTCCCTGGCAATAAGAAAGCTGACAATTACAGTAGTGTTCAGAATAATAGTAGTGCTATGTGACTAAAAAGATTAATCCAGGTTTTGAGTATATTTCTTATTCATACATGGGAAACAAGGTACCAGTAGATTCAGTAGATTCTCACAAATCCAACAAGACCAAGCATTCATGATATGCACACTCTTAAGGCTATGAAATTGAGCTATTAGTAAAAAAAAAGTAGAAAAGGGGGTGTTCACAATAATAGTAGCATCTGCTGTTGAGGCTACAAACTCAAAACTATTATGTTCAAACTGCTTTTTTAGCAATCCTGTGAATCACTAAACTAGTATTTAGTTGCATAACCACAGTTTTTCATGATTTCTTCACATCTGCGAGGCATTAATTTTGTTGGTTTGGAACCATGATTTTGCTTGGTTACTAGTGTGCTTGGGGTCATTGTCTTGTTGAAACACCCATTTCAAGGGCATGTCCTCTTCAGCATAAGGCAACATGACCTCTTCAAGTACTTTGACATATCCAAACTGATCCATGATACCTGGAATGCGATATATAGGCCCAACACCATAGTAGGAGAAACATGCCCATATCATGATGCTTGCACCACCATGCTTCACTGTCTTCACTGTGAACTGTGGCTTGAATTCAGAGTTTGGGGGTTGTCTCACAAACTGTCTGCGGCCCTTGGACCCAAAAAGAACAACTTTACTCTCATCAGTCCACAAAATATTCCTCCATTTCTCTTTAGGCCAGTTGATGTGTTCTTTGGCAAATTGTAACCTCTTCTGCACATGTCTTTTATTTAACAGAGGGACTTTGCGGGGGATTCCTGCAAATAAATTAGCTTCACACAGGCGTCTTCTAACTGTCACAGCACTTACAGTTAACTCCAGACTGTCTTTGATCATCCTGGAGCTGATCAATGGGTGAGCCTTTGCCATTCTGGTTATTCTTCTATCCATTTTGATGGTTGTTTTCCGTTTTCTTCCACGCGTCTCTGTTTTTTTTGTGTGTGTGTCCATTTTAAAGCATTGGAGATCATTGTAGATGAACAGCCTGTACATTTTGGCACCTGCGTATAAGTTTTCCCCTCTTCAATCAACTTTTTAATCAAACTACACTGTTCTTCTGAACAATGTCTTGGGCGTCCCATTTTCCTCAGGCTTTCAAAGAGAAAAGCATGTTCAACAGGTGCTGGCTTCATCCTTACATAGGGGACACCTGATTCACACCTGTTTGTTCCACAAAATTGATGAACTCACTGACTGAATGCCACACTACAATTATTGTGAACACCCCCTTTTCTACTTTTTTTTACTAATAGCCCAATTTCATAGCCTTAAGAGTGTGCATATCATGAATGCTTGGTCTTGTTGGATTTGTGAGAATCTAATGAATCTACTGGTACCTTGTTTCCCATGTAACAATAAGAAATATACTCAAAACCTGGATTAATCCTTTTAGTCACATAGCACTACTATTATTCTGAACACTACTGTATAAAGAGATGGTGGAGGCACTTCTCCTCAGCCTGCAAGAACTAGGGAGTAGGATGAGCATTAAAGTGCATGACTTGCACAGCCGCCTGAGCGAGTTTCTCAAGGAACCTTAGTGACATAAGTGAGAAGCAGGGTGAACATTTCCATCAGGACATCAAATTGATGGAAGAACATTACCAAGGTCAATGATGGCAGATTACTGCTGGAGTTTGATGAGAGCTGTCCCTTATGCAGTTCATAAGACATCAGCTACAAAAAGAAAATGAGATATGCTCATTTATGCAGCACTACTGATCATCAGTGACAGCGTTACCTTTTCGTGCATGCTTTTGATTTAAAGATGCAAATTTAATTCTGTGAGAAAGACACAAAACTAAAGCCCCCATCACACATAGCAAGAATGTGCAGGAACCAGCCCGACAAGGCAAATATGGTCATAAACAGGACACAGTCAGGAGGGGAAGAGGCGTGGCCTGCTGTGTCAGAACCCAGTTAGACTGCCTCGTGCACACCTGCAGGATGCCGCCCAAACATATTTCAGACAACAGTCAGATGACAGATTGCTGTCAGATGGCACCGACATTGGAGCTGTCACTCACCCGCGCAATCAAATCTTCGCTTGTCCTCACGTTCTTAGCACTAAACTGACCTCTCATGAGGAGGAGGGTGCACTGGCATGAGTGTGTGTGTCTCACATGACGGAGTGCGCACATGTATGTGCGTAGAACAAATGATCCAAACAGCATGCAAGTGTGTGGCCAGTGTGTGAAAGTGTGTGTGCCTGCGTGTGTAAAACAGGTGATCAAAGCAGCATGCGAGTGTGTGGCCGAAATGTTCGCTCAGCTGCGTGTATGTATGCCACTCCGCATCCACGCATGTGTGCACGTGCGAGCACAGAAGCTGTCCATCCAGAGGGTGCACAAAAAGGCTGACAATTGTCAGTGATTGCCTGTTGTTGTACAGTCCAGTGAAAAATCTCTTTAGGTGTTTGATCAGTATATACTTGCATTGCTAGATGTTATTCGTCTGGCTGAACTCCATAACTGCTGCTAAACAGTGCTGGCAGTGCACCAACGTCCCACATGTGTGCAACATTCTTCAGACGCAGCCAGCGAACTTTCTCTTCTCTCTTTTTTAAACTTTTTTTGTGGCCATTTCACTTGATACAAATCTTAACACAACTGTAGTTGGATTATCGCTGCAGGACAACACTTCACATGGGATTTATTTATGCCAGTGGTGGAGTATGCATTTGTGACCAAATGGATGTAGTCAGCAAACAGTGGAGCCGGGTGAAAGGGAGCTGTCTGCACTGCGCCGTGGAACGTGGGGTACTGGAGGTGAGTTGTACTGTATGTTTATTTATGTTGTGATGTGCTGGGCAAACAATTCCACATCATACCTGCTGCAGACTTAGGAGGTGAACATGTAATAATACATGCTTTACAGCGGGGACATCCCATTCAGCTGCATTACATAACATTTCCTTTGCCCTCCCTGGCCGGGGTCCAGTGGAGGTGGACAAACGTGGCACAACATGTCGGCAGGCTTTGCTGTGAGCGATTAATCTCAGAGCTCAATCAGCTACGATCAGATCATTTCAGATGCTGTTTTGATGCCGTCAGAATATGTAGACTGCGATCAGATGATGCAAAAACTGCATATAGACTGTCGTCAGATCTCGATGGCACCAAGAGTGTTTTGAACATGTGCAACACACTTGGGACAGCTGAGCAAATGACACCAAGTATGTAGATGTTCACAGACTGCTGTCCCTTTGTCTTCAGACCGCACCTCAATACTTCTTGATTGTGACCGGATGTGTCATTCTGATGCCATTCTTCCTCAATTGGCGTATGTGAAGAAAAAATTAGCTTTTCAGTGGTACCTTACCTGTGATGAGTGTACTGCTGTTAGGGTTGGGTGTGATGTCAGACAAAGAGAACCCCAATGCAAGTCAGCCCTGACAAAAGGATAGAGTAAAACAATCAATTAATCACAGGATGGTGCACACAAACACAGAGTCACAGTGCGGACGAGAGTCAGTAGAGGGATATCTCCTCTTCTTGTAGGTTAGTTCAAAATGCTGACCCCTTGAATGAGGTCACAGCTTTCCCCTCTCCTGAAGAGAAGGAATCAGTCTTCCTAGAAGGTGAGATCATACCACAAAACAAACTTCTTCAGAAATGGTGAGTTCATACCACAAAACAAATTTCTTCCTCATAGAAGGTGAGCTCTTTCAAAACCCAAGGTCAGCCTTCTTCTGTAAAGAAGGTCAGATCAAAACACAGTCAGACTTCTTCCTCAACTGGGGATGAGTACCAAAACATAAATCCTCTTCTTTTCTTCCCCAGAGAAGATAAGATCAAAATACAAAGTCACACCTATTCCCCCACATAGGGTGAGTTCTAAATGTAAAGCTTCCTCCTCAGAGCAGGAGAGTTCAAAGAGCCGCTCAGCTGCGTGTATGTGTGTTCATTCCTGCTTTGCCCAGTTCATCGCTGTGCAAGGCAGGAATGAACTGAGAAAAACATTTTTCTTCATGGAAGGCGAAGCTGACTGCATTAAAGGTGAGCTCAGTGGAATGCAAAACAACCCACTCAGGGTTCTGAGATTTCCAGGCTGAAAAGAAAAGGACACAGAAGGAACCAAAGTACAAAAAAACAAGCTGAGTACTTACTAGAAGAATTCACAGGAAACACAGCAAACAGGACACCAACACCTCTGTCCGAGGTGCGGCTCCATCCAGAAGTGGGAGTGGGTGTCTTCTTCTGCAGTGGTCATGAAGTTGATGGGATCTGTGGACCCAACACTCCCCCCCCCACAGCCTCCCACCCTGGACACCAGCATAGACACTCACAATTTCCTGTGTATTTGTATTGTCAAGTGTGTCGGCAGCATGGCCAAACCTCTTTGAGTCTGGTCGGCTTGAGGTTTCTTCCTGAAATTATCAGAGGGAGTTTTTCCTTACCACTGTCACCTGTCTGCTTGCTCTAGGGGTTGGTAAGGTTAGCCTTTAGTAGTGTGAAGTGCCTTGAGGCAGCTTTGTTATGTTATATAAATTAAATAAATTGAATTGAACAAGCAATGTAACCTCAACTAAAGATAAAGAAGAGTAACTTTAAATAGCCACACTAGGGGAGGTGATGGTCTAGTGGTTAAAGGGTAGGGCTTGAGATCAGGGGATCCTTAGTTCAAATTCCAGCCTCACCAGAAAATCACTAAGGGTCAGTGCTTAATTTGTAAAGTGGGAGGTCCCAGAGTGCAGAGGATGGGTGGCTCCGATGCAGAAAAAAAAAGAAGGGTGGGGGGAGAGGGGCTTGCGAACAACGTTGTGCGCAACACCAAAAATAAACTGGGCATGTATTGTAGGCCTAATAACACTAGTCACACCAAATCCGGATAGAGTAATGATGTACAGTGGTCCCTCATTTATTGCGGGAGTTACCTTCTCCGCGTTCACACCGGGCGTGACGCGAGCGACTGCAGCCACAGGTTGCCATGTAATCCCTATGTAAGGATGCATTTTGGTGCCAAACCGCGCAGCACAATGCGAGTGAAGCGATTTTGAGCGTTTTGTGCATTTGCGGTGCGATACTGCGTCGCGATACTGCGTCGCGATACTGTGTCGCGTCACGTCGTGTTTCCCTCCTCCCCAAGTTGAAAAATCTGAACTTTTTCAATCAGGTACTGAATATGTAGTGACGTGGAGATGTCTGGAGTTTGACTGAGGATGTGAACATGTCCTGTCTCTGGTAGCAGCCTGTGAGCAGGACTTATGTCTCTTTTGTCCTTTATTTCACAATCATGACAGAGTTTTTGGAGCGAGCAGCAGCCCCACAGCAGTGGGAGTGAAGTTTCTTTTTCTTTTTTTTTTATGTGCGCACGCGAGGGAATCATCCATGGAGATTATTTTACTTATTAACTACACAGATGTATAATAAAGCAAATGGTGACTGGTTTCTAAAGACAATTATGACAGAGTTTTTTTGGGAAAGAGCGAGGAGCAGCCTCACAGCAAGCAGCGGAGTTTCGTTCTTTCTTCTTTTTTTTTTTACGTGCACGCGTGAGCGAATTGTTTGTGTGGAGAATATTTTATTAATTAACTATACAGATGTATAATAAAACAAATGGTGACTGGTTTCTAAACACAATTATGACAGAGTTTTTTGGGGGAGGAGCGAGCTGCAGCAAGCGGCGGAGTTTCTTTTTTTTTTAATTGTTTACATGTGCGCGCGTGAACGGGACAGTTGGTCCTCAAACTGGGTCCAGCAGAGGCGGAAGGACCACTGAAAGCGGCCATCATCCAGACGCAGCTCCTGCAGCAAATAATGATACTCTCTGTATTGGGAGCTTTTCATAACAACTCGCTCCATGTGATCAAGGTCCGTCATGATGACTTGACGCCGAGCGGAATGGAAGCTCCTCCTATTTGATGAAGCACCGGGGCGAATTTTCGCAGCGAAAGTCCACCCAAGCAGAGCGACACACCGGGCGAAGGAAGCGCGTCCATCGCCACGCGACCCCCGTGAATTTGTAGCATCTGATCGCGCCCAGTGTGAACGCGGCATAACCCGCGATAAACGAATTCCGCGAGGTAGCGCTATTTTTTACACTTATTATAGATGTTTTAAGGCTGTAAAAACCCCCACTACACACTTTTCTCAAACAGGCATTAACATTTTCTCACTTTTCTCTCTTGTGTAAACACTCTTTTTTCTTCTGTGTGAGAAGATTATAAACAGACACACGCAGAACACAATGCGCGGCTCTCCCTTCACTCACTGCCTCCGGGGGTACAGATGCAGGACCCGCAAAAAATCCAAGTCCTCTCTCGGTGGCCACGGAGCTCTGCGGCTACGGTCAACATCCGGATCAAAACAGCAAGCATAGCCTCTGGACCTGTTGCCAGATTTGGCGCAATTCCGCACAGCAGACAGGAGGGCGGCGGTTTGATTGGCAGTGAGCGCAATCGTGGTGATTTTTTATTTTAATGTTTTGTTAGTCAAGAGAGGTGGCGGATTACGGATCCAGTATAAATAGCTGGCGGAGCCAACGTCAGAGGTTCTGGAGTGCGTGTCCGAGGTTCCGGAGCGAGCTCCGGCTTGCTACCCCTCAAATTAAGCCCTGCTAAGGGCCCTTGGGCAAGGTTTTTAATCCCCTAGTTGCTCCCGGTGTGTCGTGAGTACCTTGTATCACAGCACCCTTACATTGGTGTGAATGTGAGGCATGTCAAAGCCATCCTGTGAGACCAACACGGAGGTGCTTTTGTCCCGCGCCATTCATGGCTCTGTGGCGCATTCCTCCGCTCCTCTTTCCATGACAAAAACTCCTGTAACAGTGGAATGTGCTGAAAAAGTGCTGATGTCCACATCTTCTGCCATTTCTGTGGTAGTCAGACGATGTCCCGAATCAACACAGCCTTCACTTTGGAAATGATCTGGTCGTTTCAGCCTGTTGATGGCTGCTCAGAGTGCGGCGCGCTCTCAGCCGCTGTGGGCAGTCTTTAAACCGGCTGTAACACTCCTTAATCTGTGTGATCCCCATAAAATTGTCCCTGAAAGCCATCTGAATTTTCCGAATGGTGTCCACCTGGCTGTCTCTCACAGTTTCTGGAAAAATTTGATGCAGCAAAGCTCCAAATCGTTCAGACATTTTACTCGCAATAAAAATCCGACAAGGGGGGTGGACCACTGCTCACTCAAAGCGTGCTCACAGGCGAATGACGCAAACGATAGGCGTGAAAAAACTCACGCATGCGCACGAAGGTTCAAGCTTGGCTGATGCAATCACACGTGATTCAAATCCATATGGTTTTTGCAAAAAATAAAAAGGTTGGATATATATATATATATATATATATATAAAATGTTTTCATATCTCAAAAATGTGATGTGATTGGCAAAAACTAACACCATAATTAGATTCAGCACTCCGAAATAACCAAAAATTAATTGAAAAACTCCATGCAAGAAAAATTGTGTTGTCCAGTGTAATATTATTATATAATATTAACTATATTAAGGGATTATTAACCAAGTGCGAGATCTGTATGGGCTCAGTCATAAAAACATAAAAACACATTTATGTTATGTGGAGCTGCATCAAGAAGGGTATCCAACATAAAATTTGTGCCAAATCAATATGCAGCTCTAACGTGGATCTGCTGAGGCGGCCCTGAGTGAAAAGGAGGGCGCAGCTGACGGGACGTAATATTAACCATATAACTTCTTGCTGACTGATGTTACTCATTTTATGCCTCCAAAGGAATCGCTGCGCGTTTGGCCGTCAGAGAGGAGTTGTGGTTTGTGCGGACTTGCTGCTGGCTCGCTGCTCGTGCAGTTTTCTCTTCTTTTATATCTGCCCTCCTGACAGTGCTTGTGGGTTTTGGCTGATAAACAAGAAACAGAATATGGAATAAAACAACAGATGGGTTGTGCCAACCAAAGTGCTTCTTCAACAGTGAAATGTTATTTCTCTTCTTTTCTCCTTCCCTTCTGCCACGAATGCAGATGCACTCACACACTGACACAGAAGATCTGAGGCACAAAAACTGCAAGGCAGGCAAAAAAAAGAAGTGGAAAAGAACCCCCCCATCCCCAGTCCTTTTCATCTTTGCTGTTCTCCTCAGCACCACAGCCGAGTTGTCAGTCCCATATACAAGCAGCTGCAAAAATGCTTCTCATCTTTAACGAACTTTTAGTGCAGTTTGTTTCATGGAAAAAACACACCAGCATCAACACACAACACACAGGGAATTCTGTTTGTGCAGATAAATATGAGCATAGCACAGAATTTATTGAACACACCATCACCTGCAGACCTCTGAAGGCATTTCAACACCTGGTGTTAGTTTGCTTTGGCTTTTCGAAACTTCTCCTGAATTAATATGCTGATGCAAGAAAAGAAACAGTTTAGTGCAGTTTGTTTCATGGAAACAAACTGCACTGAAAGAAAAGAAAAAAAATCGGACTTCCACACTGGGTCAGGTGATATGGATGATCTGCTGCAGTGACCCTGAATAGCAGCAGCTGAAAGAAAATAAGTTTGATTTCACAAAGCTGTTTATACACTCACGTGCATGCCCTGTTATCTTTCTTCCTACAGTTTGGTGGAGCTGAGGATATTCTGGTGCAGCTACGGTTCCTGAATCAGGGACAAAGTACAACCCCAATTCCAATGAAGTTGGGACGTTGTGTAAAATGTAAATAAAAACAGAATGCAATGATTTGCAAATCCTCTTCAACCTATATTCAGTTGCATACACCACAAAGACAAGATATTTAATGTTCAAACTGATAAACTTTATTGTTTTTGTCCAAATATTTGCTCATTTTGAAATGAATGCCTGCAACACGTTTCAAAAAAGCTGGGACAGTGGTATGTTTACCACTGTGTTACATCACTTTTCCTTCTTGCAACACTCAATAAGTATGTGGGAACTAAGCACACTAATTATTGAAGCTTTGTAGGTGGAATTCTTTCCCATTCTTGCTTGATGTACGATTTCAGTTGTTCAACAGTCCAGGGTCTCCATTGTCGTATTTTGCGCTTCATAATGTGCCACACATTTTCAAAGGGCGACAGGTCTGGAGTGCAAGCAAGCCAGTCTAGTACCCGCACTCTTTTACTACGAAGCTATGCCGTTGTAACACGTGCAGAATGTGGCTTGGCATGGTCTTGCTGAAATAAGCAGGGACGTCCCTGAAAAAGACGTTGCTTAGATGGCAGCATGTGTTGTGTGGGCCGCTGAAGAGGAGGTACTGCTGGCCCACCACCACCAGAGGGCGCCCTGCCTGGAGTGCGGGCTCCAGGCACCAGAGGGCGCTGCCGCATCATGGGAGTAGCCTGGGTGACAGCTGTCACCCATCACCAGACACAGCTGTTCTACTCAGCACCAAGGTATATCAGGAGGACGGCGTCTCCACCTCAGTGCCGAGATATCGCCTAAGACCAAGGTAGTATTCTCTGCAGGTACACATTGCATTATCAACTAAAACCTTGTTTTCAGGACTGGTGACTACTAAACACCTCATTTTGGGATAAGTACTCACCTACCTGCTATTCTTGCCAAGAGGTGGAGGCGGCTTCTCCCCTCTCTGTTACGGGGTGCGTTCATCCACTCCTGTGTGTTGTTGCTCTCTCCTGCCAGCAGTACCGGATCCGACGAGCGGAGGCAGTGGCCACCTGGGAATTCGGGACTTGGCGGTTCCAGTATTTCCAGGGTTCGGTGGCAGAGGAGATCTGGGTGGTTCCGGTTCGACTGAGACAGACGTCTCCTACCTTCGAGCCTGCCCACACGACACCAACGGATTCGACCCCAAATTGTGTTTGTTGTATTACTCGTGCTGGTTTCTGTAGTAAATCTTGTTATTTACTCTCTCCATTGTCCGTTCATTGCGCCCCCTGTTGTGGGTCCGTGTTCCTACACTTTCACAACAAGCATGTGTTGCTCCAAAACCTGGATGTACCTTTCAGCATTGATGGTGCCATCACAGATATGTAAGTTTACCATTCCATGGGCACGAACACACGCCCATACATCACAGATGCTGGCTTTTGAACTTTGCGCTGGTAACAATCTGGATGGTCTTGATTTTCAAAAACATTTTGAAATGTGGACTCATCAGACCACAGCACACTTTTCCACTTTGCGTCTGTCCATTTCAAATGAGCTCAGGCCCAGAGAAGGCGGTGGCATTTCTGGATGTTGTTGATGTATGGCTTTCGCTTTGCATGGTAGAGTTTTAACTTGCACTTGTACGTAGATGTAGTGACAAACTGTATTAACTCACAATGGTTTTCTGAAGTGTTCCTGAGCCCATGCGGTAAGATCTTTACACAATGATGTCAGTTTTTAATACAGTACCGCCTGAGGGATCAAAGGTCACTGGCATTCAATGTTGGTTTTCAGCCTTGCCACTTACTTGTAGAAAGTTCTCAGATTCTCTGAATCTTCTGATTATATTATGGACTGTAGATGATGGGATCCCTAAATTCCTTGCAGTTGAATGCTGAGAAACATTGTTCTTAAACTGTTGGATTTGTTGTGAAAGTGTCGTGACACGGACCCACAACAGGGGGCGATAATGAACGGACAATGAATAAGCCAAAAGTAACAATTTAATGTTGTGAATTGCACAACGATGTACAGACAATAACAATATGGTGGAATGTCAATTATACACCAGGTGACGTGTGGGCAGGCTCGACGATAGAAGACGCCTGGCGAGAGAAGAGCCGGATCCCACACAGCTTCCACCACCAACGGAGCTGAAGAACACCGGAGCCGCCAAGCCCTGCACCCCAGGTGGCTGCTGTCTTCAGCAGTCAGACCCGGTACTGCTGGCAGAGAACAGAGACAGTCCTAATGAGTGTGAGTTCGCACACTCAGTAATCCCACAGTCTGTATACAGTTAGGAGGGAAAACCTCCACCTCCAATCACACACTCGTGCAGCTCCTGAGATAACCACTTATCTGGGTGGGGTGGGAGGCGAAGCCGTCGCAGTCCACACCAAACGCCAACTCAGCAGACAGGGTATCCGTCCCAGGAAAACGGCTTGCAAAAAAGAGATCAGACTAATACTCGAATTAAGGTTCAGCAGAGAATTACCTGAATGGTAGCTGATTTCTCGGCGGGGAGGTGGAGTTGCAGTCCGGCCTTTATGGTGGTGGTGATGAGTAGTGGATGAGTGACAGCTGGTACGGATGATGAGTGACAGCTGTCACTCCCGGTCGCTCCGACGCCCTCTCGTGCTTGAAGCCCGCACTTCAAGCAGGGCGCCATCTTGTGGTGGTGGGCCAGCAGTACCTCCTCTTCAGCGGCCCACACAACAGGATTATTTTTTCGACAGTCTTTTGTTGCCTCGGCCCAGCTTTTTTGAAATTTGTTACATGCATCCATTTTAAAATGAGCAAATATTTGCACAAAAATAAAGTTTATCAGTTTGAACATTAAATATCTTGTCTTTGTGGTGTATTCAATTGAATATAGGTTGAAGAGTATTTGCAAATCATTGTATTCTGTTTTTATTTACATTTTACACAACGCCCGAACGTCTTTGGAATTGAGGTTGTACCATATTTTCTTAATTACATTTTAATATTAAGCAAAGCATCCGCCATCACTCCAAAATTCATTGAAATTGCTACTCCGTCAGTTCCACTGGACAGCCTAAGGAGGCAATTTCACCTGCTGGAGTCGAGGGTACAGTGCCTTGCAAAACATCAAATCTAGGCTTGCATCTCAGATGTACATTTGGCACATTGTAGCTGAACTTTCAGGTCTTCTTTTTAAAGGTGCCGTCACATAATACGAATGTGGCTGATCCAGGCCGAACGGGCAACACCCGAAAAAAATCTAGCCACTTTCAGGAGGGATAGTAAGTTGGTCAGGTGCAAACGAATGGCATCCAAATGCCACCCGAATAGCCAGAATGTGTATACAAGCCACCACGACTGATTTGCGTACACTCAGCCTGCAGCAGCTCCAGAATTCAGGTAGCTTGCACCTGGAACACAGCATGAAACAGAAAGAAATACAAAAAAACCCCTAAGAAACAAAAAACAATATAGCACAAAACACCACAATGGTGGCAGAATGCAGCAGGAATCTACAGAATGCACCCCCTATGCTGTACATGTGTCACTCGAGGTCTGGGTGGATAGCGGGGGTGGGGGGTGCCAGGATGAGCACTGTGTACTGCCCGTTGGAAGACCTGCTGTGTCTCACATTACATGTCAGTGCATGGGTTGGATGAGTCTCCCCCCGTTGCATGTGTGCCCTCTCTTTCCCTCTCTCTCCTTCTCTCTCTCTTTCTTTCTCTGTCTGTCTCTCCCCCCTCCCTCTCTCTGGAAATCAGTTATTGATGGGGGCATGGCACAGCATGGTCCACTCCCTCTCTGCGATACAATACTGTGATACAATACTAAATGTTCTATTTTTACAAATGAAAAAATATATATACATATTTACAAATTCAGACTTATTTGTAAAAAACAATATAAACGTTACAGTAACTTGTTTTTTTTTTTTTTTTTTTTTGACCAAGTGACCAAGAGGCTCAATTTCCCATAATGCCTTCGGGCATCTATGAGTTTTAATGCTTATATATATATATATATATATATATATATATATATATATATATATATATATATATATATATATATATATATATATATATATATAAACACATTTTGCACTTGCATACCAATTAAACAACTGGAAATTAAATTAAATAAGACAATGTGGTCGAGGGTATTTTAGCCTTACGTTATATTTTTAACTTAGAATGCAAATATAAGTTGTGAATTTCAAAAGCATATGTACAAATATAGCAAACAACAAAGTTATATACAAGTATTTATATTAAAATACAGGAAATGCTTCAGGCATTTTTTGTCCAGCTATTTACAATGCAATAAGACGCCAAACAAAATACTTGTGCCACTCAGAAAATCAATTCATGTCACAAAACAAGACCTCTCTGACTTGTTTTGGACATGTCAGGCCTGACACTTTCCTCCTGTTGTCATTCCTGCTGTTGTCCGCCCGGAGGCAGTATTGGCACCTCAGTTTGTATTTGCTGGCTGTTTCTTTTTTTCTCAACAATATCACATGAGGTCTATCCACATGGAGTTGGTAATTTTGACTGGTTTACATCAGGTGTTTTTCCACTAATGATTTTTTTAGTTTAGGATGTGAATTTTCCACCAAATGATAAAAGGAAAGTGATGGTTTTTCCCCTTGTAATTGGTCAGGGCAGAGAGGAGGAAAAAGGGAAAGAAGTCCTGTTCCCATATGTGCTGGACCACGCAATCACAGGAAACGCTGCTCCACACATCACCATAATAATCAGGAACAAGAATAGCAAAAATTACCAATCATTATTCAGGTTTTACTGTGCATATCAACAAAATTTAAAAACTGTAATATAGCTTGAAGTCTGCACTTTCAACACACATTCAAATGCAAAATCAGAGTGTGGGGATTTGATGGTATGACCGCTTAATTCAATCATGTGACTTTGACGCAGATCTGCATCAAAAGATTCCAGAGTGTTAAAAATTATTTGAATCCAACAAGATAATGCACACAATGATTTAGTCTATGGTATATTAGATTTGGTGCTGGTCCCCATCATGACAGAGAGTAGACTTGTGATGATCATGAAATCTGCAAATGGAAATGACAGCAGAGAAGCCTGCCCACAAGGAGTGGACCAGGACCCATTGGTGGAGGAGAGGATGTCTTGTTGGTGATCTGTAAACAGTGAGAAGTGAGTGAGAACATTGATGTTTCAAGGAATGTGCATAGCTCCCATTGTTTGAAAGCTGATGACTAATGGAAACACAACTCATACTTCATTATAGAATCAAGCTGATGTTAAATAACTGCTTAGCAGCTGGACCTGACTCTGTCTCCCCATCTATGTTGAAGAACTGTGCATACAAACTGTTTGTGAACCAGTGTTCACAGATATCTTCAACACCTCACTGCAGATGTGCCAGGTGCCAGCATGCTTCAAAGCCCCTACCATCATTCCCAGCCAGAAAAACAAAGAACTTCAGGATTTAATGACTATAGACCCGTTGCCTTGACCTCTGTGGTGATGAACACATTCAAACGCTTTGTCCTCACACACCTCCACGCCACTTCTGACCCTCACCTGCATCTCTTGCAGTTCACCTACAGATCCATCAGGTTGGTAGATGACCCTGTCAACATGGCCCTCCACCTCATTCTCTAGCATCTGGACTCTTCAGGATCCTATGCCAAGGATTCTGTTTGTGGACTTCAGCTGTGCTTTTAATACGATCATGTACTGCAGGACAAGCTCTCTCAGCTTGGTCTGTGTGCCAGACTCCACCTGCAAGTGGATCACTGACTTCCTGTCCAACAGAGGGCAGCATGTGAAGCTGGGGGGCATGTCTCCAAAACACGGTCCATCAGTACCGGATCTCCCCAAGGTTTCATTCTTTCCCCTCTACTCTTCTCCCTGTACACCAACATCTGCACCTCTAGCCAGCATTTGTCAAAGTCAAAGTCAAAGTCGGCTTTATTGTCAATTCTTCACATGTACTAGACATACAAGGAATCGAAATTTCGTTTCTCACCTTCCCTCTGTGATGACAGGACAAGACATTTCGACAATAAGGACAAGTATTTAGTATTTACAGTGTAGTGTCTGAGGTAATAGTAAAAGTAAAAGTGGAGAGTGCAGTAGTGCAAACCATTCAGTATTTGTAGCAGCAGCAGATTTTTATTAAGACACTGTGCAAGTGGCGTGATGGTGATAAAGTGAAACAGTGCAGGACATTATCATGGGCAACAGATATCATATATATATATATATATATATATATATATATATATATATATATATATATATATACTCAACAAAAATATAAACGCAACACTTTTGGTTTTGCTCCCATTTTGTATGAGATGAACTCAAAGATCTAAAACTTTTTCCACATACACAATATCACCATTTCCCTCAAATATTGTTCACAAACCAGTCTAAATCTGTGATAGTGAGCACTTCTCCTTTGCTGAGATAATCCATCCCACCTCACAGGTGTGCCATACCAAGATGCTGATTAGACACCATGATTAGTGCACAGGTGTGCCTTAGACTGTCCACAATAAAAGGCCACTCTGAAAGGTGCAGTTTTATCACACAGCACGATGCCACAGATGTCGCAAGATTTGAGGGAGCGTGCAATTGGCATGCTGACAGCAGGAATGTCAACCAGAGCTGTTGCTCGTGTATTGAATGTTCATGTCTCTACCATAAGCCGTCTCCAAAGGCGTTTCAGAGAATTTGGCAGTACATCCAACCAGCCTCACAACCGCAGACCACGTGTAACCACACCAGCCCAGGACCTCCACATCCAGCATGTTCACCTCCAAGATCGTCTGAGACCAGCCACTCGGGACAGCTGCTGAAACAATCGGTTTGCATAACCAAAGAATTTCTGCACAAACTGTCAGAAACCGTCTCAGGGAAGCTCATCTGCATGCTCGTCCTCCTCATCGGGGTCTCGACCTGACTCCAGTTGGTCGTCGTAACCGACTTGAGTGGGCAAATGCTCACATTCGCTGGCGTTTGGCACGTTGGAGAGGTGTTCTCTTCACGGATGATGCGAAGGAGATGTGTTGCACTGCATGGGGCAAATGGTGGTCACACCAGATACTGACTGGTATCCCCCCCCCCAATAAAACAAAACTGCACCTTTCAGAGTGGCCTTTTATTGTGGGCAGTCTAAGGCACACCTGTGCACTAATCATGGTGTCTAATCAGCATCTTGGTATGGCACACCTGTGAGGTGGGATGGATTATTTCAGCAAAGGAGAACTGCTCACTATCACAGATTTCGACTGATTTGTGAACAATATTTGAGGGAAATGGTGATATTGTGTATGTGGAAAAAGTTTTAGATCTGTGAGTTCATCTCATACAAAATGGGAGCAAAACCAAAAGTGTTGCGTTTATATTTTTGTTGAGTATATACCAGTGATGCAGTGTTGGTGGTCCAGGACAGGTCCTCACTGATGTGCACCCCCAGGAATTTGGTGCTGCTCACTCTCTCACAGCAGCACCCTCGATGGTCAGTGGTAGGTGTTGGGTGTGACCTTTCCCGAAGCCAACAACAATCTCCTTGGTCTTGCTGACATTCAGCAGGAGGTTGTTGTTTCTGCACCACGTGGTCAGAAGGTTGACCTCTTCCCTGTAGTGAGTTTCATCGCCCTTGGTGATGAGCCCCACCAGAGTTGTGTCATCCGCAAACTTCACTATGCGGTTTGTGCTGTGGGTTGTTGTGCAGTCATATGTCAGTAATGTGAAGAGCAGTGGACTGAGCATGCAGCCTTGGGGAGCCCCTGTATTCAATACAATGCTGCTCGAGGTGTTGTTGCCAACACGGACTGCTTGTGGCCTCTGGGTGAGGAAGTCCAACAGCCAGTTGCAAAGGGAGTTGCTGAGCCCCAGTTTGTCCAGTTTGCAGATGAGCTGTTGAGGTATAATGGTGTTGAACGTTGAACTGAAGTCTATGAACAGCATTCTCACATACGAGGGCTGTCAATAAAGTAACGGTCCTTTTTATTTTTTTCAAAAACTATATGGATTTCATTCATATGTTTTTACGTCAGACATGCTTGAACCCTCGTGCGCATGCGTGAGTTTTTCCACGCCTGTCGGTGACGTCATTCGCTTGTGAGCACTCCTTGTGGGAGGAGTCATCCAGCCCCTCGTCGGAATTCCTTTGTCTGACAAGTTGCTGAGAGACTGGCGCTTTGTTTGATCAAAATTTTTTCTAAACCTGTGAGACACATCGAAGTGGACACGGTTCGAAAAATTAAGCTGGTTTTCAGTGAAAATTTTAACGGCTGATGAGAGATTTTGAGGTGATTCTGTCGCTTTAAGGACTTTTCACGGTGCGAGACGTCGCGCAGCGCTCTCAGGCGCCGTCGTCAGCCTGTTCAAGCTGAAAACCTCCACATTTCAGGCTCTATTGATCCAGGACGTCGTGAGAGAACAGAGAAGTTTCAGAAGAAGTCGGTTTCAGCATTTTATCCGGATATTCCACTGTTAAAGGAGATTTTTTTAATGAAAGACGTGCAGACGGATCCGCACGCGGACGGATCCGCACGCTGGTTTTCAGTGAAAATTTTAACGGCTGATGAGAGATTTTGAGGTGATTCTGTCGCTTTAAGGACTTTTCACGGTGCGAGACGTCGCGCAGCGCTCTCAGGCGCCGTCGTCAGCCTGTTCAAGCTGAAAACCTCCACATTTCAGGCTCTATTGATCCAGGACGTCGTGAGAGAACAGAGAAGTTTCAGAAGAAGTCGGTTTCAGCATTTTATCCGGATATTCCACTGTTAAAGGAGATTTTTTTAATGAAAGACGTGCGGACGGATCCGCGCGTCGGGACGCAGCCGACGCGGTGCAGCGGCACAGGAAAAACACCTCCGTGTTGATAACCATTTGTAAAATCCAGGCGGCTTTTGATGGCTTTCAGTGGAGTGAGTATATGAGAAATTGTTTAACAGGCAGGACATGTTCCAACTTGTCCTTAAGGCTTTCAACAGAGGTGTTTTTCCTGTGGCAGAGTGTTGCGGCGGCTGCGTCCCGACGCGCGGATCCGTCCGCACGTCTTTCATTAAAAAAATCTCCTTTAACAGTGGAATATCCGGATAAAATGCTGAAACCGACTTCTTCTGAAACTTCTCTGTTCTCTCACGACGTCCTGGATCAATAGAGCCTGAAATGTGGAGGTTTTCAGCTTGAACAGGCTGACGACGGCGCCTGAGAGCGCTGCACGACGTCTCGCACCGTGAAAAGTCCTTAAAGCGACAGTCTCACCTCAAAATCTCTCATCAGCCGTTAAAATTTTCACTGAAAACCAGCTTAATTTTTCGAACCGTGTCCACTTCGATGTGTCTCACAGGTTTAGAAAAAAATTTGATCAAACAACGCGCCAGTCTCTCAGCAACTTCTCAGACAAAGGAATTCGACGAGGGGCTGGACGACTCCTCCCACAAGGAGTGCTCACAGGCGAATGACGTCACCGACAGGCGTGGAAAAACTCACGCATGCGCACGAGGGTTCAAGCATGTCTGACGTAAAAACATATGAATGAAATCCATATAGTTTTTGAAAAAAATAAAAAGGACCGTTACTTTATTGACAGCCCTCGTATGAGTCCTTCTTGTCCAGATGGGTGAGGGCTGAGCAGATTGCATCCTCTGTAGAACGCTTGGCTCTGTATGCGAACTGGGAGGGGTCTAGGGTGGGGGGAGGATGGATTTGATGTGTGACATGACTAGCCGTTCGAAGCACTTCATGATGATGGGTGTCAGTGCCACCGGATGGTAGTCATTGAAGCAGGATGGAGTTGATTTTTTTTGGCACAGGTATGATGGTGGCAGTTTTGAAGCATGATGGAACAACAGCTTGCTTCAGGGAAGTGTTAAAGATGTCTGTGAAGACATCCTTAAGCTCCTCTGCGCAGTCCTTCAGCACGCGACCAGGGATGTTATCCGGACCTGTTGCTTTGTGGGTGTTGATGGCCACCAGTGTCTTCTACACGCTGGCGACAGAGAGGCACAGGGTCTGGTTGTGGGGAGGCGGTGGGGTCTTCTGTGTCTGTGTGGTGTTCAGTGCTTCAAAGCGTGCAAAGAAGGGGTTCAGGTTGTTGAGCAGAGAGGTGTTGCTCTCACAGCTCTGTGGTGCTGGCTTGTAGCCAGTGACAGCCTGAATGCCTCGCCATAGGCTCTGTGCATTCTTGCTGTCTCTGAAGTGGGATGTTATCTTTTGTGTGTAGTCCGTTTTTGCCTTCCTGATGCCACGGGACAGGTTGGCTCTCGCTGTTCTCAAGCCAGATTCATCCCCAGCTCTGAAGGCTTTGTCTCTGGCTCTCAGCAGCTTGTGGACATCACCTGTCAGCCATGGTTACCGGTTGGTTTTTGTGTGGGTTACATCATCAATGCACTTTGTGATGTAGGGGGTCACAGTGTCTGTGTACTCCTCAATGTTAGTGTTGTTGTTGTAGGTTTCTGCGTGTTTGAACATTTCCCAATCCGTTGTGTCAAAGCAGTGCCCCCAGAGGACTTCCCGCCAGCTCCAGGAGTAATAACCACAGCCGAGGTCCCTCTGGGATCCAACGTCACCCACGGGGACTCCCAGCGCCTCCCAGAGGACCACTCGTCAACCCCAGGAGATGCCTCCCCTCATGACCAATGGACCCAGCCCCGGCCGTCTATGGCTAGATGGACCCACAGCCCTTTCCCCCCCAGAGGACACCACAGTCAAACCCTGAGGGCGGAAACTGGGGGGAAAAACAAGAAGAGAGAAAAAAAAAACATACAAACAAAACAACCCCAACCCCACCCCCTTGGCGCAGTGGAAACTGGAAGCACGTCCAGTGTCACCAACCGTGACTATACCCCAGAAGCCAACCGGGAGGAGTGGAACAGCGGTTATGGCAAACGGCACAAAACGGCGCCACTCCTCCGACTTCTACACCAGCCACTAGCTGCGGGTATATCCCACTGCCCCAAACCTCAGCCACGCCGATGGCAGACGGCCAAAGGCGTGCTGAAGCCGGAGATGGAACAGGGAATCAAAAAACACCCCCCCCCCCCCAGGTGCAGAGGTTACCCGGGAAACGCCCAGTATAACCAAACTGCACCACTCCAGCAACGCCGACACTACGGCTCACCCGGCTGGAGCCAGAGGAGAAGAGAGGGAAGAAAAAGAAAATACCCCAAACCCCCCCCCCCCCCCCTCCCGGGTGCAGAGGCTACCTGGGAAATGCCCAGCACAACCAAACTGCACCCCTCCAGCAACGCCGACACTACGGCTCACCAGGCTGGAGTCAGAGGAGAAGAGAGGGCATAACAAAAAAAAAAAAAAAAAGAAAAAAAAAACCCAAGTACCACCCCATCACCCCCCAGGGGACCGTCCCATCAAACCCTGGGGAGGTGAAACAAAAAGAAATAAAAAGAAAGACTAACAGACCAACATACAGTTGTTTGGGTCCTTTTTTTTTTTTTTCTTCTTCTTAGACAGGCTGCAGGGTCACAACCCCAGACACAAACAGTGGAAAAAAAAAAAAAAAAATCCCACACAAAAACCAACTCAAAAAACACCCACATGAAATGAACTAACACAAAACAAATCAGTGACGTATACCGTTAAGCTCAAACAAATCGAACACACCTGTTCTAATTTAAGAGCTTAACGGTAATGTGACTAAGTCACCAAAAGAGGAAGCCAAAGTGCTAAAAATGAAAAAAACCCCTTTGGTGACAGAAAACAAACGAGCTGCATCTCCGTGCGCAGCTGTGTGCAACACACAACCAAAATGTGCTCAACTAAATAACGCCGGAGCTGATACAACAGACGCAGTAGTTATCTTTATCCGGGGAAACGGGGCTACAACTGTAACACAGGAAGCTCAGTGACCCGTGCCACAGAGCTCCGCCGTGCGCGTGCACCCATTACAGACACACTCTTGCAGCTCCCGTTTAAACCTCTTACCCGGTCGGAGCGTGACGCGAAGCCGTCGCCAGTCACACTCCACCACGACCCACGGATAAGGCACAACACAGGAACACGGCTGCAAGAGAGCACAAATCAGTATTCAGCAATGGGTCTCAAACACGCACCATCCGGGCGGAGAGCACCCGCAACTGATCCGGATAACTACTGAACGTCTGCTGCCGCCTTCCCGGCGCGTTACCGTCTCTGCTACCGCTGGGTCCGTGATGTTTGGCCAGAGACTACTGTTATGTGTCGGACGCAGCTCGGAGAACCGACCAGCGTTTGAAGGACCCAGTATGAAATAAGCAGAGCACGGTACAAAGGCTAACTGAATTTAATACATAACAGTGATGTGATACAAAACAACAAAAGAATGTGCGGTCTGGCGTGGTGGTGATACGGTGCGCTCCCAGCAGCGCTAACGGTCCGGAGCCAGAAGCCGTTCGGACCCAAGGACCCCGCCGACACCCCCCAGGTGGCCGCAACAAACCGAGTCTGTGAAAGAAGGAACCATTATGTGAGTCCACACTCTACACACAGAGAGACCACTCAAAGGTGTACATAAACAGCAAACACTTCCTGGCTTAATTACTAATCAGCTTCCCAACCTGCAGGCATGGAACATCCAGTTCACAAAACTCCACTGCAGTGGAAGCCGATACATGACTACCGTACAGCTCAATATAATAAGGTGTGAGGGACACCACATTTACTGACTGTATAAACGTTAGTCACAAAATCTAACGTACCTCAGGAAGTGTGCTGACGAGCGTGAGACCTCACCCCCCTCCTCTTTCACAGACCGTGCATCAAACCCTGGACGTTCTCTGCATCCACTGATGATGAGATGGCTCCCGAGACGACGATCTCACCCGTCTGGTCACAAGGTCGAGTCTCTGGCAAATACACACTGTATACTCCAGTCTTAAATGCCACCATGTTCCAATCCATATAGATGCACCACAGCTGAGTCCTGACGAGCCGCAGGTGATCAGGGTGAGGTCCTGATAACCTCAGCAACACAGCCACTCAGTCCCAAATGCAAGCCACCTGGAAGGAAAAACAAAAGACAGAAACAAAAAGGCAGCCAGGCCCCCCAGCCATACAACAGAAACAACCAAACAGATTGACATTCCCCTTTAAAAACTGTAAATGAAACTGTGCTTGATCTTTAATAGATTTGCACAAAATGCATTTCTACTGAAGGACAATTATATCCCCAAATCAAATGTGATGCAACAAAGGCCTTAAACAGCTCAATGAAAAATGGGGTGGAGTATCATATGGCATGAGCTCGCTGGGGAAAATGTAGAGCAAAAGTAATCAATTATCACACCTCACACCACATTCCCTTTGCAGAAGCCCTTGATTATTTAAGGGAATTAGCTATCAATCAGCTAAGTGAATCAGCGGGACAGCCTGCTAGCTGATCAGCAACATTGCCACTGACTATCACCCCCCCCCACACACACACACACACACACACACCCCTCACTGGAGCAAGGAAAGGCTGGTTAAGCATTTGCTGTGTTTGACTTGAGAAGACTGGGGAGTGCTGCAGAAATTAACAAGTACTAATTATCACCATCATCAACCGAGGTGCCGGTGTTCACCGGAGCAGGCGGCCAAACAAACGAAAAACCCATTGTGCTTTACACAACCATTTATCATCAACGTTGCAGCAATATTTTACCTGCAATGGTGCAACGAGAGAAACCCAAATAAATGGCTTCAATTATGAACACTAAAATGAGTTAAAGTTTCTCTAAATCAAGTTAACAAGTTGGCCTAAATATTCACTCATCTTACTCACGTACTCCAATTAAGGGTCATGGGGGAGGGGCTGGAGCCTATCCCAGCAGTCATAGGGCGTGTGAGGTGGAGTACACCCTGGACAGGATGCCAGTCTGTCACATATCAACAAACAAACACAACCAAACTCACACGCCACCTACAGACAATTTAATCTTTCCAATCAACCTAACCTAAATATTACTTGTTAATTAATTTGGATTGACATAATTCATTTCAGTGTTACCATCTGGGTGAATAATACTTTTTTACTGTCGAAAAAGATGATTTACAACTTCTCTGTATTGACAATTTATTTTGCAAAACAGAAATGTTTAAAATGAAACTTTACAATATCCCAATATACGAGGTCTGTTAGAGAAGTATCTGACCTTTTTATTTTTTTCAAAAACCATATGGATTTGAATCACGTGTGATTGCATCAGACAAGCTTGAACCTTCGTGCACATGCGTGAGGTTTTTCACGCCTGTCAGTTGCATCATTAGCCTGTGAGCAGGCTTTGTGTGAGCACTGGTCCACCCCTCTCATCGTTTTTTTATTGTGAATAAATGTCTGAATGATTTGGAGCTTTGCTGCATCAATGTTTTTCCAGAAACTGTGAGAGACCTCCAGGTGGACATGGTTCGGAAAATTAATATGGCTTTCAGGGACGATTTTATGGGGATTACACAGATTAAGGAGTGATCCAGACGGTTTAAAGACCGCCCACAACTGCTGAGAGTGCGCCGCGCTCCGAGCACCGACCGACAGGCTCAAACCCCGCTGGAGCAACCAGATCATTTCCAACGTGAAGGCTTTGTTGATCCGGGACGTCGTCTGACTTTCACAAAAAGGCAGAAGGCGTGGACATCAGCAGTTTTTCGGCACATTCCACTGTTACAGGAGTTTTTTTCATGGAAAGAAAAGCGGAGGGATGCGCCACGGAGCCATTCATTACGCGCCACAAAACCACCTCCGTGTTGGTCTCACAGGATGGCTTTCAGGTGGATTTCAGACAGCTGTCGGTTGCTTTTCAGTCGTGTGATTATCCGAGAAATTGAGCATGAGCTGGACATGCCCCAACATGTCCTGTGAGGCTTCATCACGGCGTTGCTTTGAGCCATACGGCTCCACCGCGACGCGCGGAACTCCTCCGCACGTCTGTCTCAATGTGCCGAAAAAGTGCTGATGTCCACATCTTTTCACAATTCCTGTGCTAGTCAGACGACATACCGGATCAAGACAGCATCCAGTTTAGAAATGAACGGCACATTCCACTGTTACAGGAGTTTTTGTCATGGAAAGAGGAGTGGAGTTCCGCGCGTCGCGGTGGAGCCGCATGGCGCAAAGCAACACCATGATGAAGCCTCACAGGACTTGTTGGGTCAATCGGCGCTCGGAGCGCGGCGCGCTCTCAGCAGTTGTGGGTGGTCTTTAAACCGTCTGGATCACTCCTTAATCTGTGTAATCCCCATAAAATCATCCCTGAAAGCCATATTAATTTTTCGAATGGTGTCCACCTGGAGGTCTCTCACAGTTTCGGGAAAAAAATTGATGCAGCAAAGCTCCAAATCATTCAGACATTTATTCGCAATAAAAAAACGACAAGAGGGATGGACCAGCGCTCACACAAAGCCTGCTCACAGGCGAATGACGCAACCGACAGGCATGAAAAAACTCACGCATGCACACAAAGGTTCAAGCTTGGCTGATGCAATCACACGTGATTCAAATCCATATGATTTTTGAAAAAAATAAAAAGGTCGGATACTTTTCTAACAGACCTCGTATGTCTTGAAGTGCACCAATGATATTAAAAGCAACCCCAAATCAGAAAAAGCTGACACAAGGAATGGAAAATGTCAACAAACAAACAAACAAATGACCCAACAGCAGCAATCCTAATATTTACTTTGACTTCTATGACAGTATGAATTCAGGAACCCTGCTGCAAACCAAATTTGCCCATTTGAGACAATAAAGGTTTAAAGCTTAAGATTTCTTAACATCATATATATATATATATATATATATATATATATATATATATATATATATATATATATATATATATATATGAGGTCTGTTAGAAAACTATCCAACCTTTTTATTTTTTGCAAAAATCATATGGATTTGAATCACGTGTGATTGCATCAGCCAAGCTTGAACCTTCGTGCGCATGCGTGAGTTTTTTCACGTCTGTTGGTTGCGTCATTCGCCTGTGAGCACGCTTTGTGGGAGGAGTGGTCCAGCCCCCTCGGCAGATTTTCATTGTCAGGAAAATGGCTGAGCGACTGCTGCTTTTCAGAAACTGTGAGAGACAACCAGGTGGAAGCCATTCAGAAAATTCAGATGGCTTTCAGTGACGATCTTATGGGCATCACACAGATTAAGGAGCATTACAACCGGATTAAAGATGGCCCACAGCGGCTGAGGGCACGCCGCGCTTCGAGAGGCCATCGACAGGCTGAAACGACCAGATCATTTCCAAAGTGAAGGCTGTGTTGATCCGGGACGTCGTCTGACTACCAAAGAAATGGCAATAGAGGTGGACATAGCACTTTTTCGGCACATTACACTGTTCCAGGAGATTTTGTAATGAAAGACGTGCGGCGGAATTCGCGCATCAGGACGGAGCCGCGTAATGGTGCAGAACAAAAAGCACCTCCGTGTTGGAAGTCTCACGGGACATGCCCAGCTCTTCCACCATTCGGAAGATTCAGACGGCTTTGGGTGGCTTTTTAGTCAAGTGAGTATCCGAGAAACTGTCGAAGAGCTGGGCATGTCACATGTCCTGTGAGGCCAACACGGAGGTGCTTTCGTTCCGCGCCATTAGCGGCTCCGTGGGGAATTCGTCCGCTCCTGTTTTCATGACAAAATCTCCTTTAACAGTGGAATGTGCCGGAAAAGTGCTATGTCCACCTTTTCTGCCATTTCTCTGGTAGTCAGACGACGTCCCGGATCAACACAGCATTCAGTTTGGAAATGATCTGGTCGTTTCAGCCTGTCGATCGCCACTCGGAGCATGGCGCGCCCTCCGCCATTGTGAGCCATCTTTAAACCGTCTATAACAATCCTTAATCTGTGTGATGCTCATAAAATTGTCCCTGAAAGCCATCTGAATTTTCCGAATGGTGTCCACCTGGCTGTCTCTCACAGTTTCTGGAAAAATTTGATGCAGCGCTGCTCCAGCCGTTCAGACATTTTCCTCACAATGAAAATCTGACGAGGGGGAGGACCAGTGCTCACTCAAAGCCTGCTCACAGGCAAATGATGCAACCGACAGGCGTGAAAAAACTCACGCATGTGCACGAAGGTTCAAGCTTTATATGGTTTTTGCAAAAAAAAACCTGATGGATTTGAATCACGTGTGTTTGCATGAGCCAACCTTGAACCTTCATGCGCATGCGTGAACTTTTTCCATGCCTGTCGATTGCGTCATTTCCTGGTAAGCAGCCTTTGTGTGGGACGAGTGCAGCGCGCTCAGCGGATTTTCATTTCAAGGAAAAACACAGAACGAGTGGAGCAGAAGCCGCATCAAATTTAGCCAGAAACTGGGTGACAGCCAGGTGGAAACCATTCGGATGATTCAGACGCCTTTCTGTGACTTTTCAGTCGTGTGACTATCTGAGAAATTGAGGAAGAGGTGGGCATATCACAACATGTCCTGTGAGACTTCAACACAAAGGTGCTTTTCCTCCACCGTCGGCAGCTTCGTGCCGAAGCCATCGGCATGATTTTCACCGCCAATCTTTTCATGGCCAAATCTTCTGTCACAGTGGAATGTGCCGAAAAAGTGCTGATGTCCACCTCTTCCGCAATTTCTCGGATAGTCACACGACGGTCCCGCATCACCACAGCGTTCACTTTGGAAATGATCTGGTCGTTTCAGCATGTTGATGGCTGACCGGAGCATGGCTCCCTCTCCACCGTAGATGTCTTTAAACCAGTTGTACCACTCCTTAATCTGTGTGATGCCCATAGGATTGTCACCGAAAGCCGTCTGAATCATCCGAATGGTTTCCACCTGGCTGTCGCCCAGTTTCTGGCAAAATTTGATTTGGCGCTGCTCCAGTCGTTCCGTCTTTTTCCTTGGAATGAAAAAATGAAGCGCGCACGACACACACCTCACACAAAGGCTGCTTACCAGAAAATGAGGCAATTGACAGGTGTGAAAAGTTCACGCATGAAGGTTCAAGGTTGGCTCATGCAAGCACGTGATTCAAATCCATCAGGTTTTTGCAAAAAAGAAAAAAGTCCGATACTTTTCTAACAGACCTCGTATATATATATATATATATATATATATATATATATATATATATATATATATATATATATACACACACACACACACACACACACACACACACACACACACACACACACACACACACACACACACAAATATACAATGTCCCTGGTTTTCCATTTCTTTTTACCATTACATGTTCATTTTGGAAAACATTTTTAGTGAGTATTCGTATTTTCACTGCAGTTATTCATGTTAACCACTACTCTGAGACTCTGTTCACAGCTAAAAAGAGTGTTAAATTAAACACTGGTGGTGATTAATGGTTTTTGTGTTACTTTAAGTGCAAGGTTGGATAGGATTACTTTGAAAGAATACGTACATGTGGATTACATGTATGTATGTACATACATTTGGATTACTTGTAATCTGATTACTTTTGGATTACATTTCAAAGTAATCCTACCCAACCTTGTTTAAGTGCAGCTAACACAGATTTGACAAGGAACACTAAAGTAAGGGGGGGAGCGGTGAACACAGTAGCAGTGTTACTTCATATCAAAGTGTAGAGTTTTTTTTTTAGTCTCAGTTTGAAGAGGATAATTTTAGAAAATTTAAAATAGAGAAGACCAAGTAATCATCCAACCATCCAATTTCTATACCCACTTATTCCAATTAAGGGTCAGGGGGGCTGGAGCCTATCCAAGCAGTCATAGGGTGTAAGACAGGACACCAGTCTATCACAGGGCTACATATACAGTGAGGCAAATAGGTATTTGATCCACTCTCAATTTTGTACGTTTTCCCACCTACAAAGAATGGAGAGGTCTGTAATTTTTATCATAGGTACACTTCAACTGTGAGAAAGAAAATCTAAAAAAAAACAAAAAAAAAAACAAAATTATTAACTGCACCTGTTTGAACATGTTACCTCTATAAAGGGCACCTGTCCACACTCAGTTAGTCACATTCCAACCTATCCACCATTGCCAAATGGTAAATGGACTGCATTTATATAGCGTTTTTTCATCTGCATCAGAAGCTCAAAGCACTTTACAATTATGCCTCAGATTCACGGATTCACACACTGATGTCAGGGTGCTGCCATGCAAGGCGGTCACTACACACCGGGAGCAAGTGGGGATTAAGGACCCTGCCCATTAGTGATTTTCCAGTCTGGTGGTGTTTTGAACCGAGGATCGTCTGGTCTGAAGCCCAACACTTAACCGCTAGACCATCACCTCCCCAAAAACAAAGAGCTGTCGAGTGACACCTGGGACAAAATTGTAGACCTACACAAGGCTGGGATGGGCTACAGGACAACAGGCAAGCAGCTTGGTGAGAAGGCAACAACTGCTGGCACAATTATTAGGAAATGGAAGAAGCACAAAATGACTGTCAATCTTCCTCAGTCTGGGACTCCATGCAAGATCTTACCTAGTGGGGCTAAGGATGATTTTGAGAAAGCTCAGAAATACATGGGAGGAAATGGTCAATGACCTGAACAGAGCTGGGACCACAGTCACACAGATTACATTAGTAACACACAACACCGTCATGGTTTAAAATCCTGCAGGGCACACAAGGTCCCCCTGCTCAAGCCAGGACATCTCCAGGCCTGTTTGAATTTCTCCAGTGAACATCTAGATGATCCAGAAGATGCATGGAAGAAGGTCATGTGGTCAGATGGGCTTTTTGGTATCAACTCTACTCACATGTATGGAGGATGAGAACAACCCCAAGAAAACCATCCCAACCGTGAAGCATGGGGGTGGAAACTTCATACTCTGGGGGCGCTCTTCTGCAAAGGGGACAGGACGACTGCACCATATTGAAGGGAGTATGGACAGTGTCATGTATCATGAGATTTTGGCAAACAACCTCCTTCCCTCAGTAAGAGCATTGAAGATGGGTCATGGCTGGATCTTCCAGCATGACAATGACCCAAATCACACAGCCAGGAAAGCTAAGGTGTGGCTCCGTAAGAAGAATTTCAAGGTCCTGGAGTAGCCTAGCCAGTCTCCAGACCTAAACTCAATTGAAAGTGTTTGGAGGGAGTTGAACCTTGAAACTTGAAAGATCTGGAGAACATCTGTGTGGAGGAGTGGACCAAAATCCCTGATGCAGTGTGTGCAAACTTGGTCAAGTACTACAGGAAACATCTGTCTGTAAGAGCCCCTTCACAAATAGTGCGAATATGTACAACTCAGGACAACTCCCAGCAGAACAGCTCATATGAGCGCACCACGAAACATCGCACCGACAGGCAGGCATGCACAATGCCAGTGTGACGGTTTGTGCATGCGAGAAACACAGTGCCAGCAGTTGCATGATGTGTAACCACATCACATCCCTACCCACTGCTGGAAGCTCCTGTTTACTGCATATCTTGCAGCAGTGAAGCAGCTGAGAGGAGCTAAGCGCAATGCTACACACAAAACAAGCCATTATTCCTTAACAGAATACAGTCGTGTTGCAGTGAGGCAGAGGTCTTGGAAAATAAAGCAATTTTGAGTTATGATTTTGATTTAAAATCATCAAATTAACCCAGATAGAATAACTCCATTAATGTCAATTCTGTCATTTGTTCAAAGTGAAAATATAGCACATATCTTTTAATTTTAAAATAATGCACTAATTCTGAAGTTTTGAACATATTAACACACACAGATCCCCAAAGGGATTATGGGTAAACTGAGCCTCCGCTCACAGTGAGTGGTTGTCTCATTCATTCTATGTAAAAACCAACACAAATGAATGTAACATGCGTGTTGGTGTTTCCAAATAAATGTGCTTTTGTAAAATATGTCATTTTTTCATTTGTAAAAAAAGGCATTTGCAAAACTGAAAAGTCTGTTAAGTTATGATTCGACACCCATGTGATATAACCGGGTGGCAGTAGATGGCAGTGTTCTATGTATTTTGACCCATCTACTGGTTAGCAGTGGGAATGGCACCCGATTATATCACACAGTTGTCGACCTGAATCACAACTAAATAAATTTTTTATAAATGAAAAAAAAGACATTTATTTGTAAACACCAACACATGTTACATTAACTTGTGTTGGTTTTTACATAGAATGAATGAGTGAACTAATCAGTGTGAGTGGAGGCTGAGTTTACCCATAATCTCTTTGGCCATCTGTGTGTCCCAATGTTCAAACCGTCAGAATTAGTGCATTATTTTAAAATTAAAAGATATGTGTTATATTTTCACTTTGTACAAATAACAGAGTTGACATTAATGTAGTTATTGTAGTTATAGTTTTGTGTTTTGTGGTAGTCTGGCGGCCAGGCCGCTTCTGCTGGGGTACAGTTCAGGTCAGCTGCCTCACTGCTGCAAAATACATAGCAGACAGGAACCAATAGGGTTTATAAATGTTTTTCACAGTTACAAACTATGTAAAAAAACCGTTAGTGGTTTAAAAGTTATCGGAGCTAAAAGTAATCGGAAATAAATTTATCGGAAAGTAATTGGTCCACTGATGGTTTTTGAAGTTAGCTGAAAAGCTAATCTGCTAACAGAAAAGTTAGCTTTGCTAATTAGTGGTTAGCGGATCAGTGGAACTGTGCCCACCACTGGGTGCCACACACGAACATCCAACGCCTTTCGCTTGGCACTTAGAAAAGGCAGGGCTATTTTCGTTCCTGGCACGATAGTGGAGTGCAGATGACCACATTCGAGCTGTCTGTGAAAACTGTGTAAGTGCCGCACGAGTGTGCGGTACCAAGCAACACACATGGGTATGACTGTGCCAAACTCCCCCCCTCCCGCACACGCACACACACACACACACACACACACACACACACACACACACACACACACACACACACACACACACACACAAATGGCTTGTGGAGTGTGTTGCCCCCCCCCCCCACAAACACACCAGGATTCAACATTGTGGCTCAGTGCGATCACTGTCCAGCGCAGTGCACAGCTGCAACAGCTGACTGCTGTATACTGCAATTCAGCTGATCACATGAGGACCGGCCAGCGTCTGAGTGCACATGGCATGGCTGATGTCACTTCCACCATGTAAATTGCAGTTTACATGACAGACAGAAAACGTGGAAATTAAATAAAACAAATAAGGGTAAAGGCGTGAACTGATTCATGTGTGATCACTTTGCTCATACGCTTTGCTGTGGACATACAGAGCTGAACCTCACTGTGCACTCAAGGTGTTAAATTAAAAACACAGACATCAGACAGGTGCAGGACAAAAATAACAATACATACAACAATAACTACATACATAAAATAAAAATCACAGGACAAAGGTACAGAGAATGAGCCTTTTTTCTGTGAACCGATGAGGTCCGCAGACAAAGGTGGGCATGCTGTCCTCACGTGGAAATAAATTAAAACACATATCGCCTCAGCTGACCACCACATCACCGCACTGCAACGCTGGTGAATACCGTGCCATGCAGAAAATCATCTGACAGGATGTCACCTCGAGGTGTGTGTATCTGCGGGATTTCCCCACATTGTATTAATTAAAACACAAGTTACATTTGCAACGCGGCCACCAGTGGATCACTGCACACTGGACACGCCATGCCAGCTGATGTGTTCACAACATGAGAACCGGCTCTTCAATCAATCAATTTTTTTATATAGCGCCAAATCACAACAAACAGTTGCCCCAAGGCGCTTTATATTGTAAGGCAAGGCCATACAATATTTATGTAAAACCCCAACGGTCAAAACGACCCCCTGTGAGCAAGCACTTGGCTACAGTGGGAAGGAAAAACTCCCTTTTAACAGGAAGAAACCTCCAGCAGAACCAGGCTCAGGGA
This sequence comes from Thalassophryne amazonica, assembly GCF_902500255.1. NCBI lineage: Eukaryota > Metazoa > Chordata > Actinopteri > Batrachoidiformes > Batrachoididae > Thalassophryne > Thalassophryne amazonica. The sequence goes on along the minus strand of NC_047104.1, from coordinate 34,870,225 downwards.
GGGGCAGTCTTCTGCTGGGACTGGTTGGGGCTGAGGGAGAGAACCAGGAAAAAGACATGCTGTGGAGGGGAGCAGAGATCGATCACTAATGATTAAATGCAGAGTGGTGCATACAGAGCAAAAAGAGAAAGAAACAGTGCATCATGGGAACCCCGCAGCAGTCTACGTCTATAGCAGCATAACTAAGGGATGGTTCAGGGTCACCTGATCCAGCCCTAACTATAAGCTTTAGCAAAAAGGAAAGTTTTAAGCCTAATCTTAAAAGTAGAGAGGGTGTCTGTCTCCCTGATCTGAATTGGGAGCTGGTTCCACAGGAGAGGAGCCTGAAAGCTGAAGGCTCTGCCTCCCATTCTACTCTTACAAACCCTAGGAACTACAAGTAAGCCTGCAGTCTGAGAGCGAAGCGCTCTATTGGGGTGATATGGTACTACGAGGTCCCTAAGATAAGATGGGACCTGATTATTCAAAACCTTATAAGTAAGAAGAAGAATTTTAAATTCTATTCTAGAATTAACAGGAAGCCAATGAGATAAGAGGCTGGCTGATGTCTTCATGAGACAAGTGCATCAGGTAATTCATGTACAACTAAAACATAAGAGGGAGAACAGTAATCAACATCATTTCATTACTTCCTGGTGTACATCTAGGCGGAGGCTATGTCCACTCATTATAACAGGAATTAAGTATTATAAATTGTGGTGTTTTGTTTTGTTTTTTGGTGTGAGATTTGTTTTATTTTACAGTGACAACAGATTCAACAGATAACAATTTTCTCTTTAGCCTGTAGTCTGTTTTTGTCTTTGATATATGCATCTAATTGCTCCGCTGCTGTGTGCGTGACTTTCCACATGCTCGCACTGTGTTCGTGCGAGCATAAACTTAATAAATTAAGCACAAGTAATCCAAAAGTAATGTTAAGTGGCAAATATCTGAGAAACAACTTCCACTGGATAGTGACATAGCAGACATCTACACAACGCCCCACCTTCCCCCATGATCAGACAAAACAGGTCTGACCACTCACTTCAGTCAGTCAGCCAGTCACGGCAGGACAGTACAGTCCACTCATGTGTTGTGTTAACTCTATTTTAACCAACTTTGATGAAGCAAACACTAAAACTGGATCCTTGAGTATGCAAATCCTAGCCAACAGGAGTCTAATAGCATCAGTCACTAACAAGTCAAACATAATACGTATACCTGGAAAAATTGTACAGCTCTATGGAGGGATTGTCTTTTTTTAAAACTGTAATTATTATTCATTGGTTAAGCTGTTAAAGTGGCACATAAAGGAGGAAACAACCTTGCCTGTGGCTGTCGGGTAATATGAGTTTCAGAACCATTGTTCTGCAGTACTGATTGTTGTACATCCTGTTCATCAAATTTTACTTTAATGGGCCATATACAATGCAGCGCATCATCAAAATAAATTTGATAAACTGTTTTCTGTTAGTGGCTGCAGCGATGCTTGGGGCCGTCACCATCCTTCTGTCATATCAGCAGTTACTGAATGTGGCTGCTTTCTTTCTGTCATCTGTGCCGGCTTCTCCACACAAGCAGAAATGTCACACCAGTGTTTGTGTGCCACGCAGCAAATGTCATTATTTAAACCTCAAAGCCTCAGAGCAGTCATCTTAAACTCAAATTAGCTAAGGGCCACTGACCTGCTCTGAAAAATAAACAAGGAAGGTGTTATGTGTTGACGCGGATTGAGGAGCGAACCTGCGTCAGACAGAACCCAGCGCTAAAAATAACCAGAAAGCGGTTCCAACAACAAAAACAATTTATTTTTCACCTGTGCCTAAATAAAATGTACAAAACCAAAACCAACGTCCTTCTGGAGGAGTGACTGCTGGCACGCTCTCCAGCGCCCGCAAGGAGAGAAGTCCGGCGCTCCTGGACCCACTACCACCAGACAAACACCCCCCAGGTGGACAGGACAAACTGACTCTCTGTGAAGCAAAGAAGATGTGAGGTAAGTCAGCAGTTACAACAATATCTTTCAAAAGACACACGCTATCAGCAACACATTCAGGTCTGTACTTTTTATCTTTATGCAAATGAGCAGCTTCTCACAACAAGTGGAGGATCACTTATCCTGCACGCCACAGCAGTGAGAAGCAAACTGCACAACTCTCATCACAATTCCAGTATACTATGTAACAAAACACCAAGTTACTATCAACAATTAGTCAAATACTTAATTACCTTTAATGTGTGCTGACAGCATGTGTCCTCACCCTTCCTTGCTTCATGGGCTCGATGTGTCAAACCCAGGCGCGGTCCTCAGCGTCTCACAAACGAACATCACAAGGTCGAGTTCCCGGCAGTTCTGCTTGAATCACACATGCCTTAAAAGCAGAACGCCATCCAATTATCTGCTTCAGTTGAAAGTCTTTAAGGTTGCATGTGAGCACCAGTCACAGGTGCTTCACATGATGTTGATGAGGGTGAGGATTCTTCAGCCAGCACCTTCTCCACAGACAAATCAGTTTCCATGCCACCTGAGGAGCAAAGAAAAGAACACCAAAACATCCAGCCACACCCCCCAACACACAACAGAAGGTCTTGATCCAATCCAACCTAGGTATTTTATAATGGGTCACGGGTTTTTAGGTGTCTTACAAACATGGTTTTTAGTGAAAATAACAAATAGATACTGAGGCAATAGTAATAATAGTAACAAAATCTAATTCCTCAGAAATTATATTTTTGTGTATGTTGTTTTAAACAGAGAGGATCAACAGCTGCTTGGCCTGCCAACTTTTCAGTCAGAGGTGGGATCATGTGGGTATATTGCAGAGTCTAGACCTGCTCAGTGGGCATGTCTAGATATGGAAGTATGTGATGTATGTTACCAACTCATTGTAGTGGAGTTTACACATGCACAGATGTAAAATTGTGAGGTTTTGATTATACTGACAATGAACATCAACCATATTTATCTGTAAAATGTTGATTATGAACTGTTGTACAGAATATGACCTCCTTAAAAAGTTGTGTCATGATAATACTGGTGTTTTTAAATTTCTTAAATGGAAAGTAATGAACCAGAACAAAATCAGCCCAAACACAATATTTTATAATGCCATGATTCCAAATAATATCCATGAAAGCCCAAGAGCCTCCACAAGACAGCCTGCAGGCTAAAACAAAGTGATGACTTCATTTCTGAGAAGGCTTTTGTCATGATCCTAGTTTTGGGCTTGTGTCAACTTCCTTGTTCTCTACCTCTGTATTTATTTTCTTGTTATGCTCCTGTTATCATTGGTTTTGTTTTTGTTCATCATTCATTTGTTGTGGTCCTCTGTTGATGCTTTTGTAGTTTCTGGTTTTGTTCTGTTTACCTTCTGTGTTTTGTAATCTGGTTAGATTCATTTAGTTATTTATTGCATTCTCTATCATTTATTTTGTTTTGTCCTTCATTTGATCATCTGTACTCTTTAGTCACTGGTTTTGTTTTCGGTCACTTATTTTCTGTTTAGCCTGTAGTCTGTTTTTGTCTTATTGCCTGTAATTGCACTTACATTTATACTTTTGCCAGTATCAGTTCCATTTTAGTTTTGGTTATAGTCATTAATTTTCTTATCATCCTCTTTTTAGACTTGTCACGTTATTTCCTAGTTTTGACCCTTTTGTTTTGTTTATGTTAATTGTTTGTCTTGAACAAGTCATGTTTTTTACCGTTGCTTTTTGTCACTTATTTACGTATCTTGCTGTAGTCTGCTTTGCTTTTTGTTTCACTGCACCCTTTTGCACCTCCCCTTGTGTTTCTTGGTCACGCCCCTTCCAGAACCTTCCTCACACCTGTTTTTCATTCACATCCTGATTAACCAGCCCTAAATTATATATGCCCTCACAGTTCCAAAGTTCACTGCCAGATTGTTGAGTTTGTGTCATTTTCCAGCCTTCGTCCCAAGCTCTGTTTCAGTCATGAGAGTTTGTAAAGGTGTTCACCTAGTTTGAGCCAAGCCTGATAGCTTTGGGTTTTAAAGACATTTGCTGTAATTCAGCAGTGGACTAAAAACAGACTGGATTGATGATTAGCCATGGCAACACGCAGGATATCCCACATGGGAAATGTATATCAAATGATGGGTCTCTCTGTGGGATAAACATCTGTGTTAAAAAAAAAAAAAAAAAAAAAAGGCTTTGGGCCCCTTCACACATAGTGCGAAGTTTGGACGAAGTGCATGCAGGAATCATGTGCAAACCGTGTAATGTCGTCCCTGTCACCAACACCTCGTACACCTGTTGCTACAACTATTTGCGCACACAAGTGCCTGAAAGACAGAGTGTGCGCTGGAGACAATCACTTCAAATCAAAATCAAATCAAACTTTATTTATAGCACTTTACAACAGTAACCACTGAACCAAAGTGCTTTACATGAACACATAAAATCAACAATAAAACAACAAAGCAACCATCATAATAAGACTATGTGCTAAAAGCAATTCTGAACAAATAGGTTTTTAGCTTAACTTTTAAGAGAGACAAGGTACTGATTGAGCACAACTCAAGGGGCAAAGAATTCTAAAGCCACAACAAAAGAACGGTCACCCCACTGCCTGCTTTTGGTCCTAGGGATTTCCAGCGGATGCTGACCAGTGGACTGCAAAGTTCTGGTGGGGGGGGGGGGGGGGTATGCAGTTAACAGTTCACAAAGATAAGAAGGTACAAGTCCACGTATAGCTTTAAAAACAAATATTAAGGGTTTAAAATCAATCCTAAAACAGACTGGAAGCCAGTGGAGAGTGGACAAAACCGGAGTGATTGTTGTATGGCTGGGGGGGCCTGGCTGCCTTTTTGTTTCTGTCTTTTGGTTTTCCTTCTAGGTGGCTTGCATTTGGGACTGAGTGGCTGTGTTGCTGAGGTTATCAGGACCTCACCCTGATCACCTGCGGCTCGTCAGGACTCACAGCTGTGGTGCATCTATATGGATTGGAACATGGTGGCATTTAAGACTGGAGTATACAGTGTGTATTTGCCAGAGACTCGACCTTGTGACCAGACGGGTGAGATCGTCGTCTCGGGAGCCATCTCATCATCAGTGGATGCAGAGAACGTCCAGGGTTTGATGCACGGTCTGTGAAAGAGGAGGGGGTGAGGTCTCACGCTCGTCAGCACACTTCCTGAGGTACGTTAGATTTTGTGACTAACGTTTATACAGTCAGTAAATGTGGTGTCCCTCACACCTTATTATATTGAGCTGTACGTTAGTCATGTATCGATGTATCGGCTTCCACTGCAGTGGAGTTTTGTGAACTGGATGTTCCATGCCTGCAGGTTGGGAAGCTGATTAGTAATTAAGCCAGGAAGTGTTTGCTGTTTATGTACACCTTTGAGTGGTCTCTCTGTGTGTAGAGTGTGGACTCACATAATGGTTCCTTCTTTCACAGACTCGGTTTGTTGCGGCCACCTGGGGGGTGTCGGCGGGGTCCTTGGGTCCGAACGGCTTCTGGCTCCGGACCGTTAGCGCTGCTGGGAGCGCACCGTGTCACCACCACGCCAGACCGAACATTCTTTTGTTGTTTTGTATCACATCACTGTTATGTATTAAATTCAGTTAGCCTTTGTACCGTGCTCTGCTTATTTCATACTGGGTCCTTCAAATGCTGGTCGGTTCTCCGAGCTGCGTCCGACACATAACAGTGATATGACTATGTTTGCGAGGGTTTGTCAGAAGGCGGGCTGCAGCGTTTTGAACCTTCTGCAGATGTTGAAGAATGGTTGACACACACATACATCCATTATATTAGTCAATCTGGGAGCTAATAAAAGCATGCAAAGCCTTTTCAAGGTGTGTCTGTGAAAGAAAAGGTTTAACTTTAGACAGAAGATGAAGATGAAAAAAAACTGGCTTTCACTACACAGTCAATTTGCTTGTCAAATTTTACAAACTCATCAAATTTGACACTCAGGTTCATTACAGTCGACTGCCTGTAATGGAACAGAGGAACAGTAGAAAGATGAAAGATCATTTATCATGACCCTAAAGCTACTGTCGGTCAAATCAATCAATCAATCAATTTTTTTTTATATAGCGCCAAATCACAACAAACAGTTGCCCCAAGGTGCTTTATATTGTAAGGCAAGGCCATACAATAATTATGTAAAACCCCAACGGTCAAAACGACCCCCTGTGAGCAAGCACTTGGCTACAGTGATTAATGATTAAATGCAGAGTGGTGCATACAGAGCAAAAAGAGAAAGAAACAGTGCATCATGGGAACCCCCCAGCAGTCTACGTCTATAGCAGCATAACTAAGGGATGGTTCAGGGTCACCTGATCCAGCCCTAACTATAAGCTTTAGCAAAAAGGAAAGTTTTAAGCCTAATCTTAAAAGTAGAGAGGGTGTCTGTCTCCCTGATCTGAATTGGGAGCTGGTTCCACAGGAGAGGAGCCTGAAAGCTGAAGGCTCTGCCTCCCATTCTACTCTTACAAACCCTAGGAACTACAAGTAAGCCTGCAGTCTGACAGCGAAGCGCTCTATTGGGGTGATATGGTACTACGAGGTCCCTAAGATAAGATGGGACCTGATTATTCAAAACCTTATAAGTAAGAAGAAGAATTTTAAATTCTATTCTAGAATTATCAGGAAGCCAATGAAGAGAGGCCAATATGGGTGAGATATGCTCTCTCCTTCTAGTCCCCGTCAGTACTCTAGCTGCAGCATTTTGAATTAACTGAAGGCTTTTTAGGGAACTTTTAGGACAACCTGATAATAATAAATTACAATAGTCCAGCCTAGAGGAAATAAATGCATGAATTAGTTTTTCAGCATCACTCTGAGACAAGACCTTTCTGATTTTAGAGATATTGCGTAAATGCAAAAAAGCAGTCCTACATATTTGTTTAATATGCGCTTTGAATGACATATCCTGATCAAAAATGACTCCAAGATTTCTCACAGTATTACTAGAGGTCAGGGTAATGCCATCCAGAGTAAGGATCTGGTTAGACACCATGTTTCTAAGATTTGTGGGGCCAAGTACAATAACTTCAGTTTTTCTGAGTTTAAAAGCAGGAAATTAGAGGTCATCCATGTCTTTATGTCTGTAAGACAATCCTGCAGTTTAGCTAATTGGTGTGTGTCCTCTGGCTTCATGGATAGATAAAGCTGGGTATCATCTGCGTAACAATGAAAATTTAAGCAATACCGTCTAATAATACTGCCTAAGGGAAGCATGTATAAAGTGAATAAAATTGGTCCTAGCACAGAACCTTGTGGAACTCCATAATTAACTTTAGTCTGTGAAGACGATTCCCCATTTACATGAACAAATTGTAATCTATTAGACAAATATGATTCAAACCACCGCAGCGCAGTGCCTTTAATACCTATGGCATGCTCTAATCTCTGTAATAAAATTTTATGGTCAACAGTATCAAAAGCAGCACTGAGGTCTAACAGAACAAGCACAGAGATGAGTCCACTGTCCGAGGCCATAAGAAGATCATTTGTAACCTTCACTAATGCTGTTTCTGTACTATGATGAATTCTAAAACCTGACTGAAACTCTTCAAATAGACCATTCCTCTGCAGATGATCAGTTAGCTGTTTTACAACTACCCTTTCAAGAATTTTTGAGAGAAAAGGAAGGTTGGAGATTGGCCTATAATTAGCTAAGATAGCTGGGTCAAGTGATGGCTTTTTAAGTAATGGTTTAATTACTGCCACCTTAAAAGCCTGTGGTACATAGCCAACTAACAAAGATAGATTGATCATATTTAAGATCGAAGCATTAAATAATGGTAGGGCTTCCTTGAGCAGCCTGGTAGGAATGGGGTCTAATAAACATGTTGATGGTTTGGATGAAGTAACTAATGAAAATAACTCAGACAGAACAATCGGAGAGAAAGAGTCTAACCAAATACCGGCATCACTGAAAGCAGCCAAAGATAACGATACGTCTTTGGGATGGTTATGAGTAATTTTTACTCTAATAGTTAAAATTTTGTTAGCAAAGAAAGTCATGAAGTCATTACTAGTTAAAGTTAATGGAATACTCAGCTCAATAGAGCTCTGACTCTTTGTCAGCCTGGCTACAGTGCTGAAAAGAAACCTGGGGTTGTTCTTATTTTCTTCAATTAGTGATGAGTAGAAAGATGTCCTAGCTTTACGGAGGGCTTTTTTTTATAGAGCAACAGACTCTTTTTCCAGGCTAAGTGAAGATCTTCTAAATTAGTGAGACGCCATTTCCTCTCCAACTTATGGGTTATCTGCTTTAAGCTACGAGTTTGTGAGTTATACCACGGAGTCAGGCACTTCTGATTTAAAGCTCTCTTTTTTAGAGGAGCTACAGCATCCAAAGTTGTCTTCAATGAGGATGTAAAACTATTGACGAGATACTCTATCTCACTTACAGAGTTTAGGTAGCTACTCTGCACTGTGTTGGTATATGGCATTAGACTGACAAATAGGACTGACACCATTGAAGCACAGTGCCCCGAAGACCAACCTGTTGCTCGAAACACCTAAGGAGGAGAGAGTGGTCCACAGTATCAAAAGCTGCTGTCACATCCAACATTACCAGCAGCATAGGTCTCTTAGAGTACAAACACAGGAGGATGTGATTATGCATCTTCAACAGAGCAGACTCAGTGCTGTGTCGAGACCTGAAACCAGATTGAAACTTTTACAAGATGTGATTATGTTCTAAAAACTTTTGCAACTGAATAAACACAACTTTTTCTAGCATCTTGGAAAAAATGATAAGTTAGAAACAGGTCTAAAATTTTCTAGGACAGAAGGGTCCAAGTTGGACTTTTTAAGTAGTGGTCTAACAACAGCATGGTTACAAACTTGTAGAACTGTACCAGTGCTAAGACAACTGTTGATAAATGAAAGGAGGCATGGCCCAACAGAACTTAATACCTCAATCAGTATCTTAGCCGGAATTATGTCCAAAGGAGAGTAACTAGGTGAAATGCTCTGCACCATCTCAGATAGGACCAAGAGAGACACCTGCTCAAAGTGATCCATAATCGCAGCTGGGACTGTGAGAGTGACCACCTCTACACAACCAGCAGAAGTATTTATAATGTTGTTTCTTACTGCTGCCACTTTACTAATAAAAAACTGTACAGGTTGAGATGGAAACAGCTGACAAAACTGTAGGTGGATTTAGAATGTTGTTAATTGTGTTAAATAACACTCTAGGATTACTAGAACTATTTGTAATAAGGTGGGACAGATACTGAGATTTTGCCAGGGTTACTGCTCTTTGATATTCCACTAGGCTGTCAGGCAAAATTTCCAGTGACACATGCAAATGATCCTTTTTCCATCTGTGTTCAGCTTGTCTACAGCACCTACGCAGGGCTCTCATGGTGCCGTTTAACCAGGGGTCCAGTTTGGGCTTGGCGGATTTGCACCTAAAAGGTGCAATACTGTCCAAAATCTCGAAGCAGGTGGAGGTGAAGAAAGCAATGAAGTCATCTGGAGACAATGAACAGTTAACTGTTTCCATAGAATACAGATGAGTTTCCATGAAGGCAGAAGCAAATATTGTAGCTGTGGAGGAAGTGATGGTCCGGCGTGCACAAGCTGGAATTAAGGGCTTGGTAGTAAGACTTGGAGCCATAAATTCAAACAGGACAGGAATATGATCTGAGATATAAGTGTCAACTGTCTCTTTGAAAGTCAGGGAAAGTGCATGTGAAATAACCAGGTCCAGTGTATGTCCAAGTACATGTGTGGGACAATCAACAGACTGAGTCAAATTAAAAGAATCTATTAGACATTTAAAGCCATTGGCCAATTGATTATTTGGGCAGCAGACATGAATGTTAAAGTCACCCCAAATCAGTATATTGTCATATTTAGGCATAATGTCTGACAAAAAGACAGAGAAATCAGATATTAAATCCTTGTTGTACTTAGGGGGCAACAGATAACAGCACACAGTAGAGGAGATGTAAAATCAACTACAGTCAACAGTTGTGCTTCAAAAGTTGAATAAAGTTGGATAAGGTGTCATTTTTAAGCACTGCTTGTATACTGTGGCCAATCCACCACCACAACCCAGAGTTCGAGAGCTGCTGAAAAATATCTGGGAGAATATCTGTGAAAGTGCTATCATTGCCTTGTTTCAGCCAGGTCTCAGTCACCAAAAACAAATCCAGATCATCCGTGGAAATAAAATCATTAAGTATGAATGTCTTATTTGAAAGGGATCTGACATTTACTAGTGCAACTTGTAGAGTACTGAGTAACGCAGTCTGTGGGTCAGAACAGCTGAGCAGGTACAATTTAACGGCGAGATCCATAGCAACAGCACAGGCGAGACATGACACAATGGGTAGAAAATGTAGCAGGTGAGCAACAGTGATGATATCCATCAAGAGAAGCTAGGTAAGTCCTAAGTTTAACGCGGCTTCCCCCTCTCTTACTTCACCACTTGTTGCGCCTGTTTTGCGGCAACGTGCTAACAGGATGCTGTAGACAGGACGGAATAGAATTGAGGAAAGGCGGGGGCAACTTTGATTGCTCTCTGTAGCCATAAAAAGCAGTATTGTTCATTGAATCACTGAGTTTTAGCAATGTCAGCCAATCATACATTTGCACGAGTGACATCAATGGCATGACATGCACAATAATCCACAAAAACAAAAGGAAAATGAGATAGACAGCGGACCAAACACAGCGGCATCATCTTCACCAACTTGGTCTTGTAGTTTGAAAATACTTTCGTCCTACTGTGAAATTTGTCTAAGTTCCCCACGACTGTGACTTTGCAAACACACACACACTGACACATGGGTGTGTGCGCTCCACTCACGGGAAGCGTGGCTTCCAACAGAAGCAATTGTGGTGATATGTCATTCTGGCCATTCTACCTACACAACACCTACTGTGGTTGGATAGTCATGGACTAACAACTGTCTACTGTGAGGCACGTGTGTCTGATTGCTGTATTTACGTGGATATAAAAAAACATATATCGTCATGGTGGTGACAAGCTGCAGCACGTGAGCGTGCACAATGACAGCCCCCCAGGTTGAAATGGACCATCAGATCAGAACACGTAGCAGGTGATCTGACCATCATGTCACCCACGTGACCTCTGTTCCACATAACGCGGTGTCTGTGTTGTGGTGTGCCGTCCACAAGACATGCATGTCGGGCAGAACACGCGCGTGGCTGACTGGATGCACCGGACCAGTAGATGTGGACATGATCAGAGCACACTGCTTCTCATTCATGTCATTTCATGACTGTATGTCTGTGATTATGGGTCATCACCAGAGGGACAGACGGATCATATTTGTATTGCTCGCTTCATAAATGCAGTGTTTTATATGGTGTGGGATTTGATTTTTTTTTTTTTTTTTTGTAATACTTCCATGTCTTTCCTGATATGAGGCAGGTTCCAGCAGCTATCAAAGAACAGCTCCGGAGCTCAGTAGTAAAGTCTCTGGTCCACTCCAGTCTCTGACTGGGACTCAGAGGTTTTGAAAGGTGTGAGATTGCATCCCAGGTGGTGTGTTTTTTTTTTCTTTTTTTATTATTCCACATAAGCGGCGTGATCTGGTTCCACATGTACCAGCTGGTTTTTATTTCTTCCACATAAGCGGCACCATGTGCTGCACCTGGCACTGTGTTGTGTGGGCCGCTGAAGAGGAGGTACTGCTGGCCCACCACCACCAGATGGCGCCCTGCTTGGAGTGCGGGCTTCAAGCACGAGAGGGCACCGGAGCCACTGGGAGTGACAGCTGTCACTCTTCATCAGCACCAGCTGTCATTCAGCCAACTCATCACCATCTCCATAAAGGCCGGATTGCGACTCCACCTCCTCGCCAAGAAATCAACTTCCAATCAGGTAATTTTCTCTGCTGACTCAAAACATTGAGTAATAATCTGAACTACTTTGCAGCCGTTTTCCTGTGGTGTGTCCTTATCTGTGGGATTGGCGTTTGGTGTGATCAGCGACGGCTTCGCTTCACACCCCAACCAGATAAGTGGTTAGACAGGAGCTGCACAAGTGTGTGATTGGAGGTGGAGGTGCTCCCTCCTTACTGAATACAGACTGTGGGATTACTGAGTGTGCGACCTCACACTCATCAGGACTGTCTCTGTTCTCTGCCAGCAGTACCGGGTCTGACTGCTGAAGACAGCGGCCACCTGGGGCGCAGGGCTTGGCGGCTCCGGTGTTCTTCAGCTCCGTTGGCAGTGGAAGCTGTGTGGGATCTGGCTCTTCTCTCGCTAGGCGTCTTCTATCGTCGAGCCTGCCCACACGTCACCTGGTGTATGATTGACAGTCACTATATTGTTATTGTCTGTATGTCGTTGTGTGATTCACAACATTAAATTGTTACTTTTGGCTCATCCATTGTCTGTTCATTTATGCCCCCTGTTGTGGGTCCGTGTCACGACACTTTCACAACAGGATTTCTCGGCCAGCGTCATGGATCCTGAGGGGCGTCAACCATCGCTTGAACAGCCAATGGAAGAGCAAGGTGCACAGGCGCCAGCAGGAGGCATGTTGGGTGAGCTGCAGCACATCTTAACCGCCTTTACCGCTCGGTTGGACTTAGTTACCGAGCAGAGCAGTGTTCTCAATCATAGGATGGAGGCTCTCACCGCCCAGGTGGAAGCGCGTGCTCAGGGCGCTGCTGCAGCACCTCCTCCTGCTGACCGTGTGCCAGAAACAGACATTCCGCTGGTCGTTCAACGAACCCCCCCCACCTTCCCCTGAAGCATACATAAACCCTCCGGAGCCGTACGGAGGCTGTGTGGAGACGTGCGCGGACTTCTTGATGCAGTGCTCGCTCGTCTTTTCACAGCGTCCCATCATGTACGCAGCAGACGCCAGCCGGGTGGCTTATGTGATCAATTTGCTTCGAGGAGAGGCACGTGCCTGGGCTACGGTGCTTTGGGAGCAGAATTCACGGCTCCTAACGGTTTATACTGAGTTTGTGAGGGAGTTCCGACAGGTGTCCGACCACCCTCATAGAGGCGAGACCGCTTCAAGTGTGCTGCTGTCGATATGGCAGGGGCGTCGGAGCGCAGCGAAGTATGCAGTCGACTTCCGCATTGCGGCAGCGCGAGCCGGCTGGAATGCTGTTGCGCTCCGCGCCGCCTTTGTAAACGGACTGTCTCTGGTCCTTAAGGAGCACCTGGTGGTGAAGGACGAGCTGCGGGATTTAGATGGGCTTATCGACCTGGTTATACGGTTAGACAACCGATTAACGGAACACCGACGGGAGCGAGACGAGGGGCGTGGTCAGGCACAAGCCGTCCCTCTTCCTCCCGGGTCCAAAAGGAAGCCGACTTCCCCACGCTCCACTGCCAGGGCTCTCCACGTGACAACAGTTCCCCCTGCTGACGTTGCTATGGAAACGAGCAGGGCCAAAAAACGATCAGATCAGAGACAAAGGAGGCTGATCCATGGAGAGTGTTTTCTCTGCAGCTCTACCGAGCACACACAGAGAGAATTCCCCAAACGGTCAAAACAGCAGCACTCGTCCTTAGAGACTGGGCTAAGGGTGGGTCACAACACCCACGTGGGGAAACCCCGACGATCTGCACGAATCCCAGTCACGATCCTGAGTGGGGATCTAACCCTTCATGCCCCAGCACTGGGGGACACAGGGTCGGAGGGGAATCTGCTGGATAGCAGATGGGCAAAGGAGGTTGGGCTCCCTCTAGTGGCCTTACCGTCACCATTGTCGGTGCGGGCGCTAGATGGCACCCTTCTTCCGCTAATCACACACCAGACACAGCCAGGGACATTGGTGGTGTCTGGGAATCACAGGGAGGAGATTGTGTTTTATGTAACACCTTCTACCTCCCGAGTGATTTTGGGTTTTCCATGGGTGTTAAAACACAATCCCCGGATTGATTGGCCGTCTGGGGTGGTGGTTCAGTGGAGCGAAACCTGCCACCGGGAGTGTTTAGGATCCTCGGTTCCACCCGGTGTGACAGCTAAGAAGGAGGTTTTAGTCCCCCCCAATCTGGCGGCGGTGCCAGCCGAGTAGCATGACCTTGCTGACGTCTTCAGCAAGGATCTGGCACTCACGCTGCCCCCGCACCGTCCATACGATTGTGCCATTGATTTGATACCGGGCGCTGAGTACCCGTCCAGCAGGCTGTACAACCTCTCACGTCCGGAACGCGAATCAATGGAGACCTACATCCGGGACTCGTTAGCTGCCGGGTTGATCCGGAACTCCAACTCCCCGATGGGTGCTGGTTTCTTTTTTGTGGGCAAGAAGGACGGCGGACTCCGTCCATGCATTGATTACAGAGGTCTGAACGAGATCACGGTTCGCAACCGATACCCGTTACCTCTGTTGGATTCAGTGTTCACGCCCCTGCATGGAGCCCAAATTTTCACGAAATTGGATCTTAGGAATGCTTATCACCTGGTTCGGATCCGGGAGGGAGACGAGTGGAAGATGGCATTTAACACCCTGTTAGGTCACTTTGAGTACCTGGTCATGCCGTTCGGCCTCACCAATGCGCCCGCGACGTTCCACGCATTGGTTAATGACGTCTTGCGGGACTTCCTGCATCGGTTTGTCTCCGTATATCTAGACGATATACTCATCTTTTCTCCGGATCATGAGACCCATGTCAAGCATGTACGTCAGGTCCTACAGCGGTTGTTGGAGAACCGGCTGTTTGTGAAGGGCGAGAAGTGTGAGTTCCACCGCACTTCTTTGTCTTTCCTGGGGTTCATAATCTCCTCCAACTCCGTCGCCCCTGATCCGGCCAAGGTTGTGGCGGTGAGAGATTGGCCCCAACCAACGAACCGTAGGAAACTACAACAGTTCCTCGGTTTTGCAAATTTCTACCGGAGGTTCATCAAGGGCTACAGTCAGGTAGTTAGCCCCCTGACAGCCCTGACCTCCACAAAAGTCCCCTTCACCTGGTCGGATCGGTGCGAAGCCGCGTTTAGGGAGTTGAAACTCCGGTTCTCGACTGCACCGGTTCTGGTGCAGCCCGATCCCAAGCGCCAGTTTGTTGTTGAAGTGGATGCCTCTGACTCAGGGATAGGAGCCGTGCTGTCCCAGAGCGGGGAGTCCGACAAGGTTCTCCATCCATGTGCCTACTTTTCCCGCAGGTTGACCCCAGCTGAACGGAACTATGACGTCGGCAATCGGGAACTTCTTGCGGTGAAGGACGCTCTTGAGGAGTGGAGACACCTGTTGGAGGGTGCATCAGTACCATTTACGGTTTTCATTGACCATCGAAACCTGGAGTACATCCGGACCACGAAGCGTCTGAACCCCAGGCAAGCCTGCTGGTCGCTGTTCTTCGGGCGTTTTGACTTCCGGATCACCTACCGCCCAGGGACAAAGAACCAACGGTCTGACGCCCTGTCCCGGGTGCATGAAGAGGAGGTCAAGACCGAGCCGTCAGACCCCCCTGACACCATCATCCCCGAGTCCACTGTCGTGGCCACCCTTACCTGGGACGTGGAGAAGACCCTGACACGGAGCCCGGACCTGGGGACAGGTCCGAAGGACAAGCTGTACGTCCCACCAAAGGCCAGGGCTGCGGTCCTTGACTTCTGTAATGGTTCCAAGCTCTCCTGTCATCCAGGGGTGCGAAGGACCGTGGCAGTGGTCCGGCAGCGCTTCTGGTGGGCGTCTATGGAAGTCGACATCCGGGAATATGTCCAGGCCTGCACCACCTGTGCCAGGGGCAAAGCCGACCACCACAAGGCCCAAGGCCTCCTCCAGCCTCTGCCCGTGCCTCGTCGCCCCTGGTCTTATATTGGCCTGAACTTTGTCACGGCCTCCCGCCGTCCCAGGGCAACACCACCATCTTAATGATAGTGGACCGGTTCTCCAAGGCGGCCCACTTCGTGGCCCTCCCAAAGCTCCCGACAACCCAGGAGACTGCAGACCTCCTGGTCCACCACGTCGTGCGTCTGCATGGGATTCCAGCAGACATTGTCTCGGATCGTGGTCCTCAGTTCTCCTCCCAAGTCTGGAGGAGTTTCTGCAGGGAACTGGGGGCCACCGTCAGTCTCTCGTCTGGGTACAACCCCCAGATGAACGGGCAGGCAGAGCGGACGAACCAGGAACTGGAGCAGGCCCTCCGCTGCGTGACCTCCGCACACCCTACGGCCTGGAGTGACCATCTGGCCTGGATCGAGTATGCTCATAATAGCCAAGTTTCATCTGCCACCGGCCTCTCCCCGTTTGAGGTGTGTTTGGGGTACCAGCCCCCATTGTTTCCGCTAGTGGAGGGAGAGGTTGGGGTGCCCTCGGTCCAGGCCCATCTGAGGACGTGCCGTCGGGTGTGGCGTACCACCCGCTCTGCCCTGCTCAGAGCCAGGACGAGGGCTAAAGCCCATGCAGACCGCCGGCGTTCCCCGGCCCCTGCATACCAGCCCGGGCAGGAGGTTTGGCTATCCACAAAGGACATCCCCCTGCAGGTGGAATCCCAGAAGCTCAAGGACAGGTACATAGGACCTTTTGCCATAACCAAAGTCCTCAGTCCGGCCGCAGTGAAGCTGAAGCTACCAGCTTCACTGCGGATTCATCCAGTGTTCCATACCTCAAGGATCAAACCCTACCACACATCGACTCTCTGCACCCCCGGACCGGCGCCGCCTCCTGCCCGGATCATAGATGGAGAGCCTGACTGGACCGTGCGCAGGCTCCTGGATGTCCGTCGAAAGGGACGGGGGTTCCAGTATCTGGTGGACTGGGAGGGGTATGGACCCGAAGAACGCTCCTGCGTGAAGAGGAGCTTCATCCTGGACCCGGCCCTCCTGGCCGACTTCTACCGGCGGCACCCGGACAAGCCTGGTCGGGCGCCAGGAGGCGCCCGTTGAGGGGGGGGGGGGTCCTGTTGTGTGGGCCACTGAAGAGGAGGTACTGCTGGCCCACCACCACCAGATGGCGCCCTGCTTGGAGTGTGGGCTTCAAGCACGAGAGGGCGCCAGAGCCACTGGGAGTGACAGCTGTCACTCTTCATCAGCACCAGCTGTCATTCAGCCAACTCATCACCATCTCCATAAAGGCCGAACTGCGACTCCACCTCCTCGCCAAGAAATCAACTACCAATCAGGTAATTTTCTCTGCTGACTCAAAACATTGAGTAATAATCTGAACTTCTTTGCAGCCGTTTTCCTGTGGTGTGTCCTTATCTGTGGGATTGGCGTTTGGTGTGATCAGCGACAGCTTCGCTTCACACCCCAACCAGATAAGTGGTTAGACAGGAGCTGCACGAGTGTGTGATTGGAGGTGGAGGTGCTCCCTCCTTACTGAATACAGACTGTGGGATTACTGAGTGTGCGACCTCACACTCATCAGGACTGTCTCTGTTCTCTGCCAGCAGTACCGGGTCTGACTGCTGAAGACAGCGGCCACCTGGGGCGCAGGGCTTGGCGGCTCCGGTGTTCTTCAGCTCCGTTGGCAGTGGAAGCTGTGTGGATCTGGCTCTTCTCTCGCCAGGCATCTTCTATCGTCGAGCCTGCCCACACGTCACCTGGTGTATGATTGACAGTCACTATATTGTTATTGTCTGTACGTCGTTGTGTGATTCACAACATAAAATTGTTACTTTTGGCTTATCCATTGTCCGTTCATTTACACCCCCTGTTGTGGGTCCGTGTCACGACACTTTCGCAACACACTGTTCCTGTTCGACGGACACCGGCAAGTGCACAAACTCTCACACTGGGTTCGTGCACGCTTGCCCGTCAGCGCAATGTTTCATGCGCTAATTTTGAACTGTTTCGCCATTTTCGTCCAAACACCATCCATACTTTGCACTATGTGTAAAGGGGCCCTTAATATAATACAGTCCCAATTCAGAAAAAGTTGGAATGGTATGGCAAAAGAAGTAAGTCCTAAATAGGCCATGACGCCAGTTGGTGTCAACATGTATGACCAGAGTCTCACAGATTGTCCCAGCGGATCCTGGATGAGACGCCAGTCTGAAACCGGTTACATCCTGAGCCAAGGCAAGTACCTATTTAGACCTGGATGGAATGATACATTGCAGATTAAGTGCCTTGTTCGAGTAAATGGATGGGTGGTGTGAGTGAGATTCAAATCCAGGTCTGTATTCACAACTGAGCTGTACATGATAAGGAAAATGCAGACAATCAGTATATATGACCAGATATACAGCTTCATGAAGTGGTATAGAGGATGATTTTCTTATAAAGAATGTGAAATTTCAGCTGCAGTTTACCAGAAGGCACATGCGAAACCCAAGTCTAGATTTGATCTGTTTTCCTGTTTTGCAATCCTTCTCTATTTTTCTCCAACATGAAGCTGTGAATGAGGATAACTATAGTGGCTTGCAAAAGCATTTGGCCCCTTGGTATTTCACACATTTGAATTTGTTTATTCCATTTCAAATACAAAAAAGTAAATCAGATTTCTCAATATAACAATTTGGAAAATTATGTTCTTTAAACTCAAACTGAAAACAAATCTCTACAACTTGATATAAATTAATAATAAAAAAATAATAATAAAAAAATAAAGCCAAGGTGATGGTTGCATAAGGAATTGGCCCCTTTGGTATAATACCTGTAAATAATCAGCTTTATTGCCAGTTTTCTTCAGACAGGTCAGGAGATGGATACATGAAAATGTCCAAGTCACTGACTATCTATATCTCTTGGAATTTATTTACATAAATTATGAAGAAATGCAAACAGTATAGCACTCTATGAAATCTGTATGGAGCAGACAGTTCTCAAAAATTGAGTGTGCAAGATGGAGAAGAGTGAGGAAAGCCACCAAGACACCCAGACAACCCGGAAGAGGTTACAGGCTTCTCTGGCTTTGATTGGAGAAATTGTACATAGTGCTACTTTTGCATTTTGCATCACCAGTTATATAGCTTCAAGATGAAGTGGTATAGAGGAGAATTTTCTTTCACCAAAACATACATGTCAACCCCTTTGAGGGTCCACCTGTATAACCAAGTGAGATAATCCATAAAATCAACACAAAATCCTTATAACCTCCAAATCACACCAAAATCAGTTTTATTACAGTCTTTAAATGTGAGAGGAAATCGGAGCACCTAGAGGAAACCCACACAAACATGGGGAGAACATGCAAACTCCATACAGAAAGGCCACAGGTGGGAATCGAAGCAATGACCTTCTTGCTCTGAGGCAACATGCGCTGACCACAAAGCTACTGTGCTTATTAATCTATAAGATACAGACAGATATCAGGGGTGGTGACCAAGTGTTTAGTGCACTTGGTTTCAGTAACAAAGGTTCCTGGTTTGAACCTCACCCCTGTCACATTTCACTGTGTAATGTGACATTGCAGTAGGAAGGGCATCTGGTGTACAGCTTTGTCAAATCAACATGTAGACCCTCTTTGTATCTGCTGTGGTGACCCTGAGTAAAATCAAAAAAGAAAAAAAAAGAAAAAAAAAACGTTTAATATCAGCATGGCCATGCCAATTCAACATGAGAAAGACCATCAAAATTACAGATTAATATTATTTGAATTACAGGTTTAAACTGTAAAATGTACATAAATATGTATGTGTAAACCATTTACATTTTTGTCAGCTTATCTTTCATTTAAAATAGAAAAGGTTACAGACAAGTACAAGAGTGTACAGTTTATAACTGCTCATATTTTAATCTCGAATGAATGAACTGAAGAAAGACTGAAAATCATTGAATTATCTTGACAGTGGTGCAATCATAAACGTCTTAAAGTGTGTTTCTTATGTTGAACACCGTTTCTGTGCTGTGCGTGTAATCGACGTGAAGACACGCATGCATTAAACGTCGTCAAAAGATTATGAAAGTTATTTTTTAATGTCATGTATTAAACAACCAACATGCCATTATTTTTGTCTGGGAGCAGCTGCAGAACGTCTGTAAGCGCTGCAGTGAGTGAGTGTGCACTCCCGTGCCAGGGGATACAAATTCTGACGGGGGTAATTACTTTGGCACAGACCAGTCTAGAAGTTACGCTAATGTGTGAGACTCTGAAAACAAGCATCAGGTTTCACAATCCTTTGTTTAGAACAATGTGTTTGTGTCTTTTGACGATATTTAAGAAAAACAACAGTAAAAATAATTAATTTACAACAGAAAACTGTCAAGAAAGATGACTTTAAGCTTGCTTTCAGCTTGTTTTCATCTTGGAATATAATACGTGCCATTGGATTAATACACACGTTGTTGGAATAAACTGAACAGTGTTTGGTACTTTCCTGGAGTAAGTGAGGTCATACCGGACTTTTCCATTGCAGATGGGGAGGCCCATGGAATGAACTCAGTGGTGAAGAAGATGGAATATGTCTAAGATGATTTTAAAATGACAAAGTATGATCAAATGAAGTATTAATGTGTTAAATGTAATATCTAAGAATGATTCCAACATAACAAGTATGATTAAATGAACTAATGTAATAAAAAGTAAAAGTTGATTAGAAAAAAGTATGTGACAAATAAGTAAAATGAATGATTATATGAGTTGTTTTTCATGCAGTCAGAAGAAAGAGGAACTGAAAGAAGTTGTTTTTACTGCAGAGGCAGAGAGAAAAGAAGAAGTTAGTGATGTCGCAAGCGAGGCCAGAAGAGCTGATGATAAAAACAACTGAAAATGATTAAGATGTGATAAGATATGAAATGAATAATAAGGAATGAAAATGTTGTATATGATCATATGAATTGTTTTTATGTGAAAAAGAGTTGTAATGAAATGATTGAATATGATTAATGTGATTCTAAAGGACATGATTTAGAGAGAATGAATTCTCGGAAAAAGCTGATGTGTTAAGCAGAAAACAGGAACTGAGTCACCTTAGTTACCGGCAGCCAGGACATGAGTTCTCCAGATGGCTTCCAGTAAAAGGAAGGAGTAAGGAGGGAGGTTTTGAGTCACCATCATCCCCATGGTAACCAAGATCAACTCAACAACAACAAGAGTTTTCGTATAAAAACTGTACAACAACAGGAAATGGGGTTATTCTTCCAGGGAGAGGTGCTGTTGTCATTTCTCCGCTGCTACGAGGAGATCACAAGACTTGACCATCTTGTGAGCTGCAATTGGAATTGTGGAGCGAGAGGATTGGAGTCATAAGAGATTATTTGAGAGAGTTTTCAACTCCCACTCAGGCCGTCCAGTCACGGAGTAGCAGAGCATTGGAGAATAATCACTGGCCTTAAGTCTGAGTGGGGAAGTTTCAACGTTTTCTCTCTCAAGGATCATCACATCATACCAGAATGGATTAGATCAACTTTTGGTTGATTGAAGAAGGAATAAACTCTTATGTGGATTTATTTCCTGAAGGAACTCTTATGTGGATTTATTTCCTGAAGGATTACAACATCACAGAGAAGTTAAGAAGTTAATCCCGTCCAGTCAATAAATTTCCAAGCATGCAGTTAAAGTGTTACGGCTCGGGCATTGGATTTATTGATTCTTCTTGAGGTGTAAAAGTTAAAGTTTTTTGGGTGTATAACATCAAAAAGTGCTCTAAAAGGTTAGACTGGTTTTTAATGAAATTAACGCATCCTGGCTCGCTGTACGAGTCACTAAATTTAAAATCTAGCAACATTCCAAGAGCCCTGATCCATAAGAGGAGAGCTGCCGTTAACGGGCGTGGCCGGCTCGTATCCGGGTTCCAGAAGAAGGCTATTCGACCGGGGTGCGAGATCAGCGTCAGCGGGGTGGACGTCCGGATGGAGGCAGTGAGCAGCTAGACGAATCTCCTCGCCACCAGCTTGAACAGCCTTTGGGCAGCCCTGTCGAGTAATACCCGCGGAGACACGAAGGTCGGACCCCAGAGACGGAGAGCTGGTTATATATAACGGGATCTGACACGTGGCGCCCGAACAGGGACCTGACGAAGTGTAGTCGGGTCCGAGGAAGAATCCTGGCTAAAGGAGTGTCTTTTGCCATTGGATAGGTGGGAAGCTCCTGAGTAGATCACCAAGGGAGACAGTGTTGTTGAGAGTGTCCGCTGATGGCCTGTATAGGTCCAGTAACGGCTTGAGACACATCTGTTTTCCAGAGAGGTGAAAGTTTGGAGGCGACCACCAGAAGGACGAAGTAAAGACAACAGGAGCAAGTATCCCAGGGAGCTGGGATCAAGGGCGAGAAGCAGACGTGTCACTGCTGGATCGTCTGAACTGGGACGAGAAGCAGACGTGTCACTGCTGGATCGTCACGAAACGACGAGGAAGGGAAGCAGACGAAGGAGCCTGCTGGATCGGATCATCAAAGAAAGCAGGTATGAGAGTATACCGTGCAAAATGGTGATCTACAAGAGAGAATAGGATCATCAACCCGTGAGGTTCCTGAGGGGAGAAGCGGGAAAAGGAGCAGCTGATTTGGAGTTAACCTCTGGAATTAGCGCTGAATAGCCAAGTAGTCTGTCACTCATCCCTGACTCAAGGCGCCAAGAGAGGTTTTGAGAGGCAGACGACTCGAGACGACAAGGACCATAGCTGAAGTCAAGGAGACGACAGTGGTGGAATCGACAATCTCAACAACCGAGAGAATAAAGAGAGGATAATCATTACAAAACAGTAAGGTTAGTGTTAAAAACAAGCAGTGAAAATATGGCTGAAGAAGAGTCAGCACCCGTAGCAACCCCTGAATCCGAACATGACGAGGGAAAAGAAGTGAATATTCGGCCACACAGAGTGGTATTGTTTGGACGAGGATATGACTCTTGGGCAGAAACAGTTCAAAAATATGTCAGAGATCAAAGTGTAGAAACTGATGAAGAAAGATTCAAAGAAGCTATGGTAGAAACTATACACCAATTAGGGATATATTATCCAGGTCAGCTTAAAGAGGGGCAGATCCTGGCCGTTTTGGAGAGCCCACTAGTCCCGAAGGACAAGACGGGGACCAGAGAGTGGCTTGAGTGGTGGTGCAAACTTCTCGAAGAAGGGTGGCAAAGAAGACAAATCACCACCTTAATAAGTCCTGAGAAAAGTTATGACCCCGTAGTAAAAATGACAGCTGGGTTGTTGGGAGCAGAGACGGTCCTGGTTGATGTTAAAGCAAAATCAGTGTCAGTGTATGCCGAATTTAAGTCCATGGCAGAACGATTAAAAGGGGTAGGAAGAATGCTTAAGGAACAATATCCTATAAAGGAAGATAGGGATGGAAGTCAGATCCTCGACACTGGAGATGAGAGCAAGATAGATTTCCAGGCCAAACCCGAACAAAGTGAAGATGAAAACGAGCCAGAGGAAAGTGAAGATGAATTAACATCCCAAGGAGGTCCTAATTCTGGAGTAAATGGTCAAGAATATAAAAGCTCGGACCAACTCTCTACAAGCTTTGACCCGGGGTGGCAAAAATTGCCCTCAGGAAGTGTGAGATGAACAACCTCAACAGTTAGAAAACATACAGAACGCCTGATTGAACAGGAGAAAAGACGAAGAAGCCTTCAAGGAGTATCTGAACAGATATTCCCTCAATCGCCGGAATGTGGGCCCAGAAGCTTGGGACAGCTTAAATCTGAAGAATGAGCTCCCGGACCGAGTTACCATATTAAAGAGGAAGGCCGTTCTCAGGAAATCTTTAGAAAATCTAAAGCAAAAACCCACCATGTATACATTGAATCTGACTACATGGAGGACTTGAACCCCATGCCCGAAGGAACCAAAAAGATGGTGACCCAAGATGGAGGGAGGGCATATCATTATTTTGGCAGTCCTTGGGATATAGATGGAGATAGTCTCATTGTCTTCACAAATCACAAACTGAAAATTGCCAACCGAAAATTCCGAGCAAAACTCAAGGAGAAGGCAGGCAAAGAATACCAAGAGGAGCTTAAGAACATAAAGGGGAGAAATCTGGATGGAAAATCGATGGTGATAACAAGCGCACCACGAATGGATTATCATGCACTCATACATGTGCCCTTTGAAAGCTACCCAGGGAGAGAAAATTCAATCGAATACACAGAGAAAATGTTGAAAACTCTGGGGATAGCTATTGATTTGGCCAAAGAACGCCAGCAGCGGCAAGTGGTAATATGTGTGGACGGATTACGATCTGGACATATGACATGGGAAGAGGCAGAAAAGGTTGCCATGGCAGCCGTGAACCTACATATGCGTACCCCAGGAGTTTGGGGATCAATGAGAGAAATAGTGGTGGTCACTAGCAATGAGCAGGAGCAAGATCGAGTGAGAAGGGCACTTGAAGCGGTGAACCTAGGACCAAATAGAGCAGGTCCAAAGAAGGGTGCAGTTGGAGCAAGTGGAGTGGCAACTAGTCCCCCATTAGTGATGCAGCCCATTCCCATAGCGACAAGTGAGAAGAGATCAACACATGCTGTGGGAGTACAGCAGTTAAGGATTAAAACCCCACGACCAACATTAAAACAAGTTGCAAGTGGGCTCCAGACTATCATACACCCGACAGGCTCCCAATCACGGATGAAAGAGCCTTTCCAGGCTCCTCCACTGGATAATGGAGAAGAGGATCCTATATTCATTCCTTTACCAGTCGGAAATACTGAAGCAACTGGGGCACCCCGAAAGTCAGAACAAAACGAGGACCCACAACCACAAGACCTATGTCCTCCCCATGAATCTGATATGGATGAGGACCAGGAAAGAGAGTCTGAAGAGGAGATCAATCCACAAGACTCAGAAGAAGATGAACCGCTATCTGTGGTAGGGGAAAGAGAAGTCTCATGCCCAGAACTACGAACTGGACGTTACAGAGGACGAAAGAAAGAAGTTGGGGTGTATAATGTGCATGTAGCCTCTGAGAGAATTGCAAGAGATGTCAGAGTCAACCCAGTGGAGACCCGAGATAAGCGACAAGCCAATGCTCTGTTGGGAAAGTGTAGTGACACGGACCCACAACAGGGGGCGTAAATGAACGGACAATGGAAGGAGTCAAATTATAACACTTTACTGTTGTGAATGACACAACCAAACACAGCAGATTACAGAATGTGCAAAGTCAATCAATAAAGGTGTCGTGTGGGCAGGCTCGACGATAGGAGACGCCCGTCTGGAAACGAACCAGAACCACACGATTTCCACTACCACCGAACCCGAGGAATACTGGAGCCGCCAAGTCCCGAAGTCCCCAGGTGGCCACCGTCTCAGCGTGTCGGATCTGGTACTGCTGGCAGAAAGCAAAGACAGTCAAGTGTGGGTGTGTGAACACCCAGCAATAATCCTGGTGGGAATTCCACCTCCACCTCTCACTCAATACTTGCAGCGCGTCCTCAGAGGAAAAAGAGTGCCGTATTGCACAGCCTCCACAAAAGGACCGGAACTCCTGCAAACACTCACAATAAACAGATTCTCAATATTACCACAAAGGCTGAGGATATTACCTCTAGATGAAGATGATATCTCGGCAGTGTGGTGGAGGTGTCTTCCTGCTTTTATTCCAGATGTGGATGATTAGTGACAGCTGTCACGGATGATGGGTGACAGCTGTCACCACGGCTTGTTCCTGAGGCGGCAGCGCCCTCTCGTGCCTGAAGCCCGCACTTCAGGCAGGGCGCCCTCTGGTGGTGGGCCAGCAGTACCTCCTCTTCAGCGGCCCACACAACAGGACCCCCCCCCTCAACGGGCGCCTCCTGGCGCCCGACCAGGCTTGTTCGGGTGGCGATGATAGAAATCGGCCAGGAGGGCCGGGTCCAGGATGAAGCTCCTCTTCACCCAGGAGCGTTCTTCGGGTCCATACCCCTCCCAGTCCACCAAATACTGAAAGCCCCGGCCCATTCGACGGACGTCCAAGAGCCGGCGAACTGTCCAAGCCGGCTCCCCGTCGATAATACGGGCAGGAGGCGGCGCCGGACCGGGTGCACAGAGGGGTGAGGTGTGATGCGGCTTGACCCTGGAGATGTGGAAGACCGGATGGATCCGCAGTGAGGCCGGGAGTTGGAGCCTCACTGCGGTAGGACTGAGGACCTTGAGGATGGGGAAGGGTCCAATGAAGCGGTCTTTCAATTTGGGGGACTCGACCTGTAATGGAATGTCTTTGGTGGAAAGCCATACCTCCTGCCCGGGCTGGTATGCGGGGGGCGGGGACCGTCGACGGTCTGCATGGGCTTTAGCCCTCGTCCGGGCCCTCAACAAGGCCGAACAGGCGGTGCGCCACACCCGACGGCATCTCCGCAGGTGGGCCTGGACCGAGGGCACACCGACCTCTCCCTTCACCAAAGGAAACAAAGGGGGTTGGTACCCCAGACACACCTCGAACGGGGAGAGGCCGGTGGCAGAGGACACTTGGCTGTTATGAGCGTACTCGATCCAGGCCAGATGTTCACTCCAAGCCGACGGGTGTGCGGAGGTCGTGCACCGAAGGGCCTGCTCCAACTCCTGGTTGGCCCGTTCGACCTGTCTGTTAGTCTGTGGGTGATACCCAGACGAGAGGCTTACGGTGGCCCTCAGTTCCCGGCAGAAACTTCTCCACACCTGCGAGGAGAACTGGGGACCGCGATCCGAAACGATGTCTGTAGGTATCCCATGCAGCCAGACGACATGGTGGACCAGGAGATCCGCTGTGTCCTGGGCCGACGGGAGCTTCGGGAGGGCCACGAAGTGGGCCGCCTTGGAGAACCGGTCCACTATCGTGAGAATGGTGGTGTGTCCCCAGGACGGTGGGAGGTCCGTGACAAAATCCAGACCGATGTGGGACCAGGGGCGGTGAGGCACAGGAAGTGGCTGTAAGAGTCCCTGTGCCTTCTGGTGGTCCGCCTTGCCCCTGGCACAGGTGGTGCAGGACTGGATGTAAGCCCGGACATCAGTCTCCAGGGACGCCCACCAGAAGCGCTGCCGGACCACTGCCATGGTCCTATGCACCCCTGGGTGGCAGGAGAGCTTGGACCCGTGACAGAAGTCCAGAACGGCAGCTCTGGCCTCTGGTGGGACGTACAATCTGTCTTTTGGTCCTGTTCCGGGATCCGGGCTCCGTGCCAGGGCCTCCCGGATGGTCTTCTCCACATCCCAGGTTAGGGTAGCCACGATAGCGGACTCCGGTAAGATGGGTTCCGGTGGATCCGACAGCTCGGTCTTGACTTCCCATTCATGCACCCGGGACAGGGCATCCGATCTTTGGTTTTTGGTCCCGGGGCGGTAGGTGATCCGGAAGTCAAAACGGCCGAAAAACAGTGACCAGCGGGCTTGCCTGGGGTTCAGTCGCTTGGCGGTCCTGATATACTCCAGGTTCCGGTGGTCAGTAAAAACCGTGAAAGGCACTGACGCTCCCTCCAGCAGGTGTCTCCACTCCTCAAGACCCTCTTTCACCGCAAGGAGTTCTCGATTGCCCACGTCATAGTTCCGCTCTGCTGGGGTCAACCTGCGGGAAAAATAGGCACACGGGTGAAGAACCTTATCGGTTTCTCCGCTCTGGGATAGCACGGCTCCTATCCCTGAGTCAGAGGCGTCCACTTCAACCACAAACTGGCGACTAGGATCGGGCTGCACCAAGACCAGTGCAGTCGAGAACCGGCGTTTCAACTCCCTAAACGCGGCTTTGCACCGATCCGACCAGGTGAAGGGAACTTTTGGTGAGGTCAGGGCCGTCAGGGGGCTAACTACCTGACTATACCCCTTAATGAACCTCCTGTAAAAATTTGCGAAGCCGAGGAACTGTTGCAGCTTCCTACGGCTCGTAGGTTGGGGCCAGTCTCTCACCGCTGCGACCTTGGCCGGATCCGGGGCGACGGAGTTGGAGGAGATGATAAACCCCAGGAAGGACAAAGAAGTGCGGTGAAACTCACACTTCTCGCCCTTCACAAACAGCCGGTTCTCCAACAACCGCTGCAGGACCTGACGTACATGCCGTACATGGGTCTCAGGGTCCGGAGAAAAGATGAGTATATCATCCAGGTATACGAAGACGAATCGGTGCAGGAAGTCCCGCAAGACGTCATTAACCAAAGCTTGGAACGTCGCGGGGGCATTAGTGAGGCCGAACGGCATGACCAGGTACTCAAAATGACCTAACGGGGTGTTGAATGCCGTCTTCCATTCGTCTCCCTTCCGGATCCGAACTAGGTGGTATGTGTTCCTAAGATCCAACTTTGTGAAGATTTTGGCTCCATGCAGGGGGGTGAACACCGAATCCAACAAAGGCAACGGGTATCGGTTGCGAACCGTGATCTCGTTCAGCCCCCGGTAATCAATGCATGGACGAAGACCGCCATCTTTTTTGCCCACAAAAAAGAAACCTGCTCCCATCGGAGAGGTGGAGTTACGGATCAGCCCGGCAGCTAAGGAGTCCCGGATGTAGGTCTCCATTGATTCGCGCTCAGGTCAGGAGAGGTTGTACAGCCTGCTGGATGGGAACTCCACGCCTGGCAACAAATCGATGGCACAATCATACGGACGGTGCGGGGGAAGAGTGAGTGCCCGATCCTTGCTAAAAACATCAGTAAGATCGTGGTACTCAACCGGCACCGCCGACAGATTGGGGGGAACTTTGACCTGCTCCTTTGCCTGGGAACCGGGAGGAACCGAGGATCCCAAACACATCCGTTGGCAGGTCTCGCTCCACTGTACCACCACCCCAGACGGCCAATCAATCCGGGGATTGTGTTTCATCATCCAGGGGAACCCCAGAATCACACGGGAGGTAGAAGGAGTCACAAAAAACTCAATCTCCTCCCTATGATTCCCTGACACTACCAGAGTTACTGGTGGTGTCTTGTGTGTGATTAAAGGGAGTAGGGTGCCATCTAGTGCTTGCACCTGCAATGGTGTAGGTAGCGCCATCAGAGGGAGCCCTACCTCCCTGGCCCATCTGCTGTCTAGCAGATTCCCTTCTGACCCTGTGTCTACCAGTGCTGGGGCCTGAAGGGTTAAATCCCCACTAAGGATTGTAACTGGGAGTCGTGCGGCAATATGTGTGTGTCCCACGTGAATTTCTTGGCCCACCCTAAGCCCAGTTTCTAGGGGCGGGCGTTGGTGTTTAACCGTTCGGGGCAATTGCTCAATTGATGCTCCATTGAGCCACAAACAAAACGCGTCCCGCGTGGAAACCTCCTCTGTCTATTAGGTGGTCTAAATGTGGCCCTGCTCGTGTCCATAGCTTCGTCAGCAGGGGGAGCTGTCGCCCCACGGGACGTAGAGGCCAGGGAGCGTGGGAAGGGCGGACCTTTCTCGGACCTGGAAGGAAGAGGGACGGCGCGCGCCCGGCCACGTCCTTCGTCTCGTTCCCGACGGCGTTCCTCCAACCGATTGTCTAATCGTATAACGAGATCAATAAGCCCATCTAATTCCCGTGGTTCATCCTTGGCCACTAGGTGCTCCTTTAGGACTGACGACAGTCCGTTTACAAAGGCGGCGTGGAGCGCAGCGTTATTCCAGCCGGACCTCGCAGCCGCGATGCAGAAGTCGACTGCATAAGCGGCTGCGCTCCGGCGTCCCTGTCTCATTGACAGCAGCACTGTTGAAGCGGTCTCTCCTCTGTGAGGGTGATCAAACACAGTTCTGAACTCCCTCACGAACCCAGTGTACATGTGAAGGAGCCGTGAATTTTGCTCCCAAAGCGCCGTAGCCCAAGCGCGTGCCTCTCCCCGAAGCAGAGTGATCACATAAGCTATTTTGCTTGCGTCTGACGCGTACATGACGGGACGTTGTGTGAAGACGAGCGAACACTGCATAAGAAAGTCTGCGCACGTCTCCACACAACCTCCGTACGGCTCAGGAGGGCTTATGTATGCTTCAGGGGATGGTGGGAGGGGTTGTTGAACCACCACTGGAACATTTATATCCAGCACAGGGTCGGCAGGAGGAGGAGCTGCAGCAGCGCCCTGAGCGCTCGCCGCCACTTGCGCGGAGAAAGCCTCCACCCTGCGGTTCAGGAGGATGTTTTGCTCGGCTATTTGATCCATCTGAGCCGTAAAGGCGGTGAGAATATGCTGTAGCTCACCAATCACGCCTCCTGAGAGAGAAAACTGACCCACCTTTCGTCAAAAAAGTGACAGCTGCCAATCAAAATCGGCCACGTCACTAAGCCCCGCCCCCTCTATGACGTCATAGCCAATCAGAATCGATGACGTCACTATGTCCCGCCCCTAAGCCCCTCCCCTAGTCCCGCCTCCAAGCCCCGCCCCTTATGACGTCACAGCCAATCATAATCGATGACGTCATTATGCCCCGCCCCTAAGCCCCGCCCCTGATCCTGCCTCCGAGCCCCCGCCCCTTATGACGTCACATCCAATCAGAGTCGATGACGTCAGTATGTCCCGCCCCTAAGCCCCGCCCCCAGCTCCTCCCCTAGTTCCGCCCCTGGCTCCTCCCCTAGCCCCACCCCCAAGCTCCTCCCCTAACCCCGGCCAAGCACCGCCTCCAAGCCATACCTCCCCTCCCACCCAGGGTCTAATATTTTAATGTCATTTTATTTCATGAATTAAAGAACGATTAAAAATACCTAGATCTTTTTAATGTATTAAAGAATTAACTAATTCTGAAATAATTAAACATAAATCACTGTCTATTATTTAATGACCCTTTAATATCTTTAATTCTTAAATTATTACGTTTCCTTTTCTGTTTTTTAATTCGTAAATTAAAGAAGGGGAACAAATACCCG